>NW_026695240.1:3042352-3268082 GCF_021218885.2 Marmota monax | reverse complement strand
AGGATGGGAAAGGCAGCGGAGCACAACAGACACTAGTATGGCAATTTGTAAATCAATGGATGTGTAACTGATGTGATTCTGCAATCTGTGTATGGGGTGAAGGTGGGGAGTTCATAACCCACTTGAATCAAAGTGTGGAATATGATATGTCAAGAAATTTGTAATGTTTTGAACAACCCACAATAAAAAATTAAAAAAAAAAAAAAACTTGCATGATTAAGGAAAAAGTCTTCAGAAAAAAAAAATAAATAAATAAATAAAATACAAAATAGGGCCGGGAATGTGTCTCTTGTGGTTAAGCACACCTGGGTTCAATCCTGGTTCTAAAAAAAAAAAAAAAAAAAAGTGGGTGGGGTGCTTAGGATACAGCTCAGTGCTAGACTACTTGGCCAGCATCCATGGCATGAGGCCCTGGGTTCAATCCCTAGTACCAAAAAACTAAACATTCTTAGATATTACAATCTTTAAATTTATGGCAATGGATGTGTATCTTTTGGGGTCATGTTAAATTACAGAATTTGTCTCCAGAAGAATGACATATTAACGAGTATCTACAAAAAATTTTTACATACAGTTTCATAGGGTGTTTAGTCTGCTGAAAGACCTAAATAGTTTCAAATTACCCTGGTTAAGAATTCTTGTTCAGGGCTGAAGTTGTGGCTCAGTGGAATAGCACATGTGTGAGGTACTGGGTTCGATTCTCAGCACTGCATATAAATAAATGAATAAAATAAAGGTCCATCAACAACTAAAAAAAAAATTTAAAAATAATTCTTATTCTAGGGCTGGGGTTGTAGCACAGATGTAGAGCACTTGCCTAGCATGCGTGAGACACTGGATTCGATTCTCAGCACAATAAAGATATTGTGTCCACCTAAAACTAAAAAATAAATATATTTTTTTAAATATATATATACATATTTAAAAAAGAATTTTTGTTCGAGCTAATGTTTATTATCTACTTATTCTAAGAGTTCATAATTATAAAAATAAAGCCCACAAGGCTGATGTAAGCTCAGTGGTAGAGCGCTTGCCTAAAATGTGTGAAGCACTGGGTTCAATCCTCAGAACACATAAAAAACAAACAAACAAAAGATATTATGTCCATCTACAACTAAAAAATTCTTAAAAAAATAAAGTTGACAGAAGTACTGAAAGCATTCCAAATGGATACCCGCATAGAGGCACTAGGGAGCCAGCCTAGGTAGCAGTTCAATGAAGATAACTTTTAAAAAGAAGAGACCACAGTACCTCAAAAATAAATAAAAAGAGAGAGAGAAGGGAGCAAATGTTCCTATGTCCTAAAAAATAAAAATGCATTTCACAGAACAAGGGGAAACTATCCGCCTTGACCTTGACTTTTAAATGGTAAATGGCAATTCTTTCCTTTTCCTTCGAGGCATGTACAAGTTCAGCAGAACTGGGAAAGAAAGAAATCTTAAAATCCAGGCCTTTCTTGGAGCCCAGCCTGTTTAAATGAGGTCACAGAGCCACGACCCCATATGCCTCTACCCAGTCACGCCTACACCTATTCACACCAATTCAGAACCCTTCCCTGTATCCATGAAAGGCAGGGGTCACGGATACCCAGGGCTGGACTGCAGTTCATAATAGCTTCCTGGAGGGCACTCTGCATTCAATCCCTAGTACCTGAAACCTGCAGGTGGACCCCCATCCCCAGAACTGAGTGTGAGGGCGTGGGAGTCTGTCCGCGCATCGGGACGTGGTATGGTGGGAGTCCTCCCAGGAGCCAGGCTTGGAGGGACTCGTTGACTTCTAACATTCTTATCCCAAGATCAGGTCAGAGCCCTTTCGCTGGGAGTCTTCTCCCTGGCGCTCAGATGATGTCTAGAGGGGCCATTTCACTACTCTGGATTGGGTGTGGCTATATGGCAGATGTCACTGGGGTCACAGTCATACTCTCCACGGCCACAGCAACTTCGCTCACACAAGAGGCTTTGCATCCAATTCGGTCAAAAGCCACCACGTACCGGTCCCGAGCTCACAACCGCTCCGAGTCCGGTTCCAAACCCAAGTCCTGTCACGCCCACAGACACAGCTACACCGCCCTTCTCACCAGCGGCCCGAGGCAGCGCGCTACAGTGCCTCCCTTCCCTCTCTTACCCCCCGCGCCGCAGCGCCTTTGTTACGTAATGGCTAGGACCGACACTCCGGGACAGGACTGCTCACTTGTGGCGCCGAACACGTCTCAAGGTGATGCCCAGCCCAAGCGAAGACGCTCGGCCAGGAACTGTCTACAGCCCAAGTGGCCTAACGGGCCGCACGCAGGGGTTGTTGGGAGTTGCCAGCCGCGCGCTGAGTGCGCAGGCGCGCCTGGACAAAGGGGGCGGGTCCAGGCTCGCCTTGTAAGCCTGGGAGCTAGTTCCGCCCCTGTTAGTGTAGGCTGCCCAGTCCTTTGTCTCAAACCGTACGCTGGCGGGGCGTGGAGAGGGGCGGGGACCGATTGCCTGCGAGTTAATGAAGGAGTGAAGTTTCAAAACGTGACACTCGGTGGGGCCAGCTGAAGAACTGTCCAAGGAAGCGCTGTGTCTGCCCTTGGAGTGGTTCTGATGTGATTCGTCCTGTGTGGTTTGTGTTTGAGACAGTGTTTCTGGGGTAACCAGAATTACATATGTGAGGGAGGTTTTATGAATTGTGTGTCGGGCTCTGTAGGACTGAATGATGTGGTGGTCTGTGGGATAATAGGATTTAATGAGTGCATGAGATTGTGTTTCTGTGGAATTGTCTGTAACTCACTGTGAACATTTATGATAGGTTTGTCTTTGTCAGGTCGTCCCTGCTGTGCACATCGCTGGTGTGTTCCTATGTGAAAAAAAAAAATTTTTTAAAGTGGTACAGAGGACTGAACCCAGGGGCACTCTACCAACTGAGCTATGACCCCAGCCCATTTTTTAAATTTAATTTTGAGACAGGGTCTTACTAAGTTGCAGAGGCTAGCGTGGAACTTGGGATCCTCTTGCCTCAGCCTCCCAAGTCCCTGGGATTGCAGTTTGTGCCCTTGTGCCTGGCCTATCTGGATATTTTGATGTGACCAAGATACATGTTCTCCTCAACTCTGATATGGAGAGAGGAGTGCTGCATCTGCAAGGAGCATCGATTATACTGAAGGATTCGATTTGAAAATGTTTTTAATTATTTATTTATTTTACAAATAATCACGGGTATAATATGCAAATGAGCATAACTTTTAAAATAAGATTTTTTAGCCAGGTGTGGTGGTACACACCTGTAATCCCAGCGACTCGGGAAGCTAAGGCAAGAGGATCACAAGTTCAAGGCAGGTCTAAGCAATTAACGAGACCCTGTCTCATAATTAAAAAGTAAAAAGGGCTGGGAAGGTGGTTCAGTGGTTAAGCACTGGATTCAATCCCCAATAAAAAAAGGGGGGGGAGATACCACCACCCCCCAAAAAAAGACACAAAACATGAGTTCATACTGGCACAAGTAATTCAAATTTAACATCACAAATTTTTTTTCTAGGCTTTTATATTCAGCCTTCTTTAACAGAAATCCTGGTTCCTAGTCACACTAACATTTATTTCTTGGCTTTAACCAACTATTGGCATAAAATAGTTTAAAAATGCAACACCAATATTATTACTGACAATATTAAGTAAAATTTTAGATTGTAGTTCTTTTATTTTTTTTAAAGAGAGAGTGGGAGAGAGAATTGTTTTAATATTTATTTTTTAGCTCTCGGCAGACACAACATCTTTGTTTGTATGTGGTGCTGAGGATCGAACCCAGGCCGCACGCATGCCAGGCGAGCATGCTACCGCTTGAGCCACATCCCCAGCCCGATTGTAGTTCTTTTAGATCAGAAGTTGATAAACTGCAATCTGCAGTCCAAAAGTGACCCCTCATTTGTCATTAAGTAACAGCTGAGAAAGGTTTGTGTATATTTAAATATTTAAAAGAAAAATAAAAGGGCAAATGATATTTCATGAGGTTTGAAAAGCATGCATTTCAAGTTTCATTGTCCATAAATAAAGTTTTATTTAAACATAGCCAATATGTGTGTGTACTAATAGTCCATGACTGTATTTGAGCTACAAGAACAGAATTGAGGGGTTACACAGACCAAATTGTAAGCCTAAAATATAGTTTATTTTCATTATTCACAGTAGTTATGGTCTGTAAATTTCCTGCAAACACTGAATTGGTAAATACTAAACCATTGCTCTGAGAGGAAATACAGGTTACATACATTTTTTTTTTTTGAGAGAGAGAGAGACTCTGAGAAGAGAGAGAGAATTTTTTAATATTTATTTTTTAGTTTTTGGCGGACACAACATCTTTGTTTGTATGTGGTGCTGAGGATCGAACCCGGGCTGCACGCATGCCAGGTGAGCGCGCTACTGCTTGAGCCACATCCCCAGTCCACAGGTTATATTCTAACAAGGATATGGCCACAACATTTTCACTAATAAATACATAAGCTTGTTTTGTGTTTCTATTATTTATTTTTTTTAGTTTTGGGGATTGAATCCAGGGACACTTAGCACTGAGCTACACACCTTGTCCTTTTTATTTTTATATTTTATTTAGAGATAGGGTCTCACAAAGTTGCTTAGCACCTCGCTTTTGCTGAGACTGGCTTTGAACTCGAGATCTTCCTGCCTTAACATCCAGAGTCACTGGGATTACAGGTGTGAGCCACTGCACCTGGCAAAAGGGGAAAAAAATTCTTAATGAAAAAATGAAAGAATAGTCTCCACTGAGGTGGTCAGAACTGGTGAAGAAGATGGATTGTAACTGCCTATGCTCAACTGCCATTTCCATTTCTTCTTGGGGTATTTTCTGAGGGAAAAAAAAAGGGAGAGCATGAGTGAGGGCTGGGAATTATTAAACCCTTCATTGCTCACTGAGCTGCCAGCTGGAGTGACCTAAAACTGAAGCTTATTGAAATAGCTTTCAACTTCCCTTCTCACCATATAAGGTACAGCAGAATGGAAAGTACTATGGATTGGAGTTTTGTCCAGGCAGACCAGAATGTTGCTCTTCCAAGGGTGAAGCTGCTACAGAATTTCTAAGTAGAGAGTTCCAGAAGCTGGGGCTTAGCTCTCTAGTTGTTGAGAGCCACAGCCAAAGGGGCCCCAGCAAACTTCCAGCTGCCAGCAACCAGCTGCCGGCTGATGATTGGCCCACAGCGGCCCCAGCAACATCTAGCTGATTGGCTCCTCTGCGGTGATGCTCATTGGGCTGTTTCCCTGCCCCTTCAGACCACGGAGCTGCTCATTGGGGGACTTTTTGGCTCCGCCCACGTGACCCAGCCAATCGGCCTCAAGAGCAGGAGGATTGTGGGAGGTGGAGAGAAGCTTGTGTGGGAGAGAGAGGCTTGTGGAAAGCCGGTGGTGGCAGTTGAGGCTCTGAGGGTTTTTCCTGAGAGGCTGTTTTGTTTGGCGTGTGTGGTTCTAAAAATAAAGTCAGTTTCTTTTGACAAGTGGCTCCTGATTGTGCCCAGCCAGACTGCGGCATCTAGTCAGGCCTTATGGACTTTGTTGTGTGGTACCTGTTCTGGAGAGATTAGATCAACATACCTCTGGGCAGGGCAGATGCTGAATCTGCATCTCAGGAGACTACTAATTCTACTTGAGGAGCAGTGGAGCCAAACTTCCACAGGTCTCCCACACTCTGCTTCCCATGAATATGGCCTTCCCAGACTTAGTCCCCAAGAATAATCACACACCTCTTCAGCTTCCTGACCCCTTCAGCTGATCACTTGATTGGCCAGTCTCAAAAGGGAATTGAGTTGCACTCTACTCTGTATCTCTGACTTGAACCTCCCTGGGTACAATATTCTCTGTTTCTGTTTGCCTCACATTTTGCTAGGTACAACCTAGGCCATACAATAGATGCTTGCCAAAACAGTATGGCAATATTTGCAGCAGCAGTTTAAAGTGTAGCCTCCTCACAACGGCTACCAGATTCAGCTCTCTGCTTGCCAGTTGAGAAATACAAAGCAATTTTCAAACTCCAGCTCAGTCTACTGTGCAGGCTCTGGATCAGCTAGGTTCAGGATGCTTTTCTGTTCTACAAGTTTTTGTTCATTGTGATTCTCTGTGTCATCCCACCCCTCTGCAGTGAACCAATGCTGCTATCACAGCCACAACCAGCTTGGCCCCAATGTATTTTTCTTGTCCTTTGTTCAATGCACCCAATAATTTCAGTGAATTCTCTCTTTCACATACCTTGCTAAGAATCAGGACTCCCACTGCTTGAATCCCTGGCATGGAGCAACTGGAAATGCAGCCTTCCTCTAGTCTACCATCTTGAATCTCTCCATACAGCTAATTTAACACAAAGACATTGTAGTCTCTTTGTGCTTTGGAGCACAAAAGAGCACTTCAGCACTTTAAGCAGCAAAATCACTAAAAAAAAAAAAAAAAAAAACCACAAAAATATGAAAAAAGTGGTATTAAATAGACTGCAAAAAGGATACCTATTTATCTTATGAGATCTGAAACAAGAAAGATCAGGATTGTCTTGTTCAATTTCAACTGAAAACATGACTACTAAGGGACACATTTCTCACAACTCTTCAAATGTCCATAAATGACCTCAAAAGTGCAGCAAATATTGACTTTGGGTAGGGACTTTACAAATATAAAATCCATAAATGAAGATTAATTATATTTTTTATTATGTGGTCCTTTATAGAAAATTTTGCCAGCCCCTATATTTTTATAGTATATCACCTACAGATATATAGCTAGTGTTTAAAAACTATTTGATAACAAAATTTTCCCTATGTTATCAATAATATCTGTAAGGAACTGTAACCATCTAAATAAAAGAAAAGGGTAAATGGCAGCTCTCTTTATAGAAGAAAATGAGATAAAAATGTTTTATTTTACATGATTCATGTCAAATACATTTACAATATTCAAATACATTACAATATTTAGTTTTGTCTTTTTCTTTTTTCTTTCTTTTTTTTACAATATTTAGTTTTGATGGGGATTTTATATTATATATATATATATATATATTTTAAGTTCAAAGTCATTTCTACCTCACCTGCCTTACGTAAAACAGCAACATCATTAGAATTAATACATGGCACAAGGCTAGTCATCAGCAGGGTAATATTGACATGGCTCTCTAGCCACCAAGCCATGCAACCAGCACCCTGGTCCCTGAGGAGAAGTAATAGGCGAACAGCAGCCCAGGTGAGCTGAAGCACAGGCAGCAAGTACCTGCTGCCGAGTGGAGTCTGCCATGGATGCATGTGCCTGAGGGCCAGAGGGCCAGGCAGAGGTGAGCCAGGGCAAGCCAACCAGTCACCCTACATAGTCTAGCTTGCACATGGTTTAGATGCCCACTGCAGAAGTTCATTCCACACAGGCACTGCAGCTCCAGACATCTCAATTCAATGACTTCAATCTACTACTTCCCAAAGCAGGGGTGAAGAATGGAAGTAAGGCAAACCTGAATGAGATTCAGGGCTAACCACTAGCTTTAGTCTTTTCACAAATCCTAATTATCATAAGTTTCAACCAATAGCAGTGATCCAAGACAAACCCCTAGACTAGCACACTTGGATGGAGAAAATCTGCTCTTGGGTCACTTCTTGCACTGTGAGAGTTCTATTTTTTAATAAATCCTACTCTTATACTCACTCTGTGGATTTCATTCTTTGAATATGCAAGACAAGAACCTGGAATGAAGAAGAAATTGATGGTGTTGCTGGGATCTGCTGCAACACTAGAGGGCTAGATATATATATATATATATATAATATATTATAATATATATAGTCTAGCCCTCTAGTGTTGCAGCAGATCCCAGCAACACCATCAATTTCTTCTTCATTCCAGGTTCTTGTCTTGCATATTCAAAGAATGAAATCCACAGAGTGAGTATAAGAGTAGGATTTATTAAAAAATAGAACTCTCACAGTGCAAGAAGTGACCCAAGAGCAGATTTTCTCCATCCAAGTGTGCTAGTCTAGGGGTTTGTCTTGGATCACTGCTATTGGTTGAAACTTATGATAATTAGGATTTGTGAAAAGACTAAAGCTAGTGGTTAGCCCTGAATCTCATTCAGGTTTGCCTTACTTCCATTCTTCACCCCTGCTTTGGGAAGTAGTAGATTGAAGTCATTGAATTGAGATGTCTGGAGCTGCAGTGCCTGTGTGGAATGAACTTCTGCAGTGGGCATCTAAACCATGTGCAAGCTAGACTATGTAGGGTGACTGGTTGGCTTGCCCTGGCTCACCTCTGCCTGGCCCTCTGGCCCTCAGGCACATGCATCCATGGCAGACTCCACTCGGCAGCAGGTACTTGCTGCCTGTGCTTCAGCTCACCTGGGCTGCTGTTCGCCTATTACTTCTCCTCAGGGACCAGGGTGCTGGTTGCATGGCTTGGTGGCTAGAGAGCCATGTCAATATTACCCTGCTGATGACTAGCCTTGTGCCATGTATTAATTCTAATGATGTTGCTGTTTTACGTAAGGCAGGTGAGGTAGAAATGACTTTGAACTTAAAATATATATATATATATATATAATATAAAATCCCCATCAAAACTAAATATTGTAAAAAAAAGAAAGAAAAAAGAAAAAGACAAAACTAAATATTGTAATGTATTTGAATATTGTAAATGTATTTGACATGAATCATGTAAAATAAAACATTTTTATCTCATTTTCTTCTATAAAGAGAGCTGCCATTTACCCTTTTCTTTTATTTAGATGGTTACAGTTCCTTACAGATATTATTGATAACATAGGGAAAATTTTGTTATCAAATAGTTTTTAAACACTAGCTATATATCTGTAGGTGATATACTATAAAAATATAGGGGCTGGCAAAATTTTCTATAAAGGACCACATAATAAAAAATATAATTAATCTTCATTTATGGATTTTATATTTGTAAAGTCCCTACCCAAAGTCAATATTTGCTGCACTTTTGAGGTCATTTATGGACATTTGAAGAGTTGTGAGAAATGTGTCCCTTAGTAGTCATGTTTTCAGTTGAAATTGAACAAGACAATCCTGATCTTTCTTGTTTCAGATCTCATAAGATAAATAGGTATCCTTTTTGCAGTCTATTTAATACCACTTTTTTCATATTTTTGTGGTTTTTTTTTTTTTTTTTTTTAGTGATTTTGCTGCTTAAAGTGCTGAAGTGCTCTTTTGTGCTCCAAAGCACAAAGAGACTACAATGTCTTTGTGTTAAATTAGCTGTATGGAGAGATTCAAGATGGTAGACTAGAGGAAGGCTGCATTTCCAGTTGCTCCATGCCAGGGATTCAAGCAGTGGGAGTCCTGATTCTTAGCAAGGTATGTGAAAGAGAGAATTCACTGAAATTATTGGGTGCATTGAACAAAGGACAAGAAAAATACATTGGGGCCAAGCTGGTTGTGGCTGTGATAGCAGCATTGGTTCACTGCAGAGGGGTGGGATGACACAGAGAATCACAATGAACAAAAACTTGTAGAACAGAAAAGCATCCTGAACCTAGCTGATCCAGAGCCTGCACAGTAGACTGAGCTGGAGTTTGAAAATTGCTTTGTATTTCTCAACTGGCAAGCAGAGAGCTGAATCTGGTAGCCGTTGTGAGGAGGCTACACTTTAAACTGCTGCTGCAAATATTGCCATACTGTTTTGGCAAGCATCTATTGTATGGCCTAGGTTGTACCTAGCAAAATGTGAGGCAAACAGAAACAGAGAATATTGTACCCAGGGAGGTTCAAGTCAGAGATACAGAGTAGAGTGCAACTCAATTCCCTTTTGAGACTGGCCAATCAAGTGATCAGCTGAAGGGGTCAGGAAGCTGAAGAGGTGTGTGATTATTCTTGGGGACTAAGTCTGGGAAGGCCATATTCATGGGAAGCAGAGTGTGGGAGACCTGTGGAAGTTTGGCTCCACTGCTCCTCAAGTAGAATTAGTAGTCTCCTGAGATGCAGATTCAGCATCTGCCCTGCCCAGAGGTATGTTGATCTAATCTCTCCAGAACAGGTACCACACAACAAAGTCCATAAGGCCTGACTAGATGCCGCAGTCTGGCTGGGCACAATCAGGAGCCACTTGTCAAAAGAAACTGACTTTATTTTTAGAACCACACACGCCAAACAAAACAGCCTCTCAGGAAAAACCCTCAGAGCCTCAACTGCCACCACCGGCTTTCCACAAGCCTCTCTCTCCCACACAAGCTTCTCTCCACCTCCCACAATCCTCCTGCTCTTGAGGCCGATTGGCTGGGTCACGTGGGCGGAGCCAAAAAGTCCCCCAATGAGCAGCTCCGTGGTCTGAAGGGGCAGGGAAACAGCCCAATGAGCATCACCGCAGAGGAGCCAATCAGCTAGATGTTGCTGGGGCCGCTGTGGGCCAATCATCAGCCGGCAGCTGGTTGCTGGCAGCTGGAAGTTTGCTGGGGCCCCTTTGGCTGTGGCTCTCAACAACTAGAGAGCTAAGCCCCAGCTTCTGGAACTCTCTACTTAGAAATTCTGTAGCAGCTTCACCCTTGGAAGAGCAACATTCTGGTCTGCCTGGACAAAACTCCAATCCATAGTACTTTCCATTCTGCTGTACCTTATATGGTGAGAAGGGAAGTTGAAAGCTATTTCAATAAGCTTCAGTTTTAGGTCACTCCAGCTGGCAGCTCAGTGAGCAATGAAGGGTTTAATAATTCCCAGCCCTCACTCATGCTCTCCCTTTTTTTTTCCCTCAGAAAATACCCCAAGAAGAAATGGAAATGGCAGTTGAGCATAGGCAGTTACAATCCATCTTCTTCACCAGTTCTGACCACCTCAGTGGAGACTATTCTTTCATTTTTTCATTAAGAATTTTTTTCCCCTTTTGCCAGGTGCAGTGGCTCACACCTGTAATCCCAGTGACTCTGGATGTTAAGGCAGGAAGATCTCGAGTTCAAAGCCAGTCTCAGCAAAAGCGAGGTGCTAAGCAACTTTGTGAGACCCTATCTCTAAATAAAATATAAAAATAAAAAGGACAAGGTGTGTAGCTCAGTGCTAAGTGTCCCTGGATTCAATCCCCAAAACTAAAAAAAATAAATAATAGAAACACAAAACAAGCTTATGTATTTATTAGTGAAAATGTTGTGGCCATATCCTTGTTAGAATATAACCTGTGGACTGGGGATGTGGCTCAAGCAGTAGCGCGCTCACCTGGCATGCGTGCAGCCCGGGTTCGATCCTCAGCACCACATACAAACAAAGATGTTGTGTCCGCCAAAAACTAAAAAATAAATATTAAAAAATTCTCTCTCTCTTCTCAGAGTCTCTCTCTCTCTCAAAAAAAAAAAATGTATGTAACCTGTATTTCCTCTCAGAGCAATGGTTTAGTATTTACCAATTCAGTGTTTGCAGGAAATTTACAGACCATAACTACTGTGAATAATGAAAATAAACTATATTTTAGGCTTACAATTTGGTCTGTGTAACCCCTCAATTCTGTTCTTGTAGCTCAAATACAGTCATGGACTATTAGTACACACACATATTGGCTATGTTTAAATAAAACTTTATTTATGGACAATGAAACTTGAAATGCATGCTTTTCAAACCTCATGAAATATCATTTGCCCTTTTATTTTTCTTTTAAATATTTAAATATACACAAACCTTTCTCAGCTGTTACTTAATGACAAATGAGGGGTCACTTTTGGACTGCAGATTGCAGTTTATCAACTTCTGATCTAAAAGAACTACAATCGGGCTGGGGATGTGGCTCAAGCGGTAGCATGCTCGCCTGGCATGCGTGCGGCCTGGGTTCGATCCTCAGCACCACATACAAACAAAGATGTTGTGTCTGCCGAGAGCTAAAAAATAAATATTAAAACAATTCTCTCTCCCACTCTCTCTTTAAAAAAAATAAAAGAACTACAATCTAAAATTTTACTTAATATTGTCAGTAATAATATTGGTGTTGCATTTTTAAACTATTTTATGCCAATAGTTGGTTAAAGCCAAGAAATAAATGTTAGTGTGACTAGGAACCAGGATTTCTGTTAAAGAAGGCTGAATATAAAAGCCTAGAAAAAAAATTTGTGATGTTAAATTTGAATTACTTGTGCCAGTATGAACTCATGTTTTGTGTCTTTTTTTGGGGGGTGGTGGTATCTCCCCCCCCTTTTTTTATTGGGGATTGAATCCAGTGCTTAACCACTGAACCACCTTCCCAGCCCTTTTTACTTTTTAATTATGAGACAGGGTCTCGTTAATTGCTTAGACCTGCCTTGAACTTGTGATCCTCTTGCCTTAGCTTCCCGAGTCGCTGGGATTACAGGTGTGTACCACCACACCTGGCTAAAAAATCTTATTTTAAAAGTTATGCTCATTTGCATATTATACCCGTGATTATTTGTAAAATAAATAAATAATTAAAAACATTTTCAAATCGAATCCTTCAGTATAATCGATGCTCCTTGCAGATGCAGCACTCCTCTCTCCATATCAGAGTTGAGGAGAACATGTATCTTGGTCACATCAAAATATCCAGATAGGCCAGGCACAAGGGCACAAACTGCAATCCCAGGGACTTGGGAGGCTGAGGCAAGAGGATCCCAAGTTCCACGCTAGCCTCTGCAACTTAGTAAGACCCTGTCTCAAAATTAAATTTAAAAAATGGGCTGGGGTCATAGCTCAGTTGGTAGAGTGCCCCTGGGTTCAGTCCTCTGTACCACTTTAAAAAATTTTTTTTTTTCACATAGGAACACACCAGCGATGTGCACAGCAGGGACGACCTGACAAAGACAAACCTATCATAAATGTTCACAGTGAGTTACAGACAATTCCACAGAAACACAATCTCATGCACTCATTAAATCCTATTATCCCACAGACCACCACATCATTCAGTCCTACAGAGCCCGACACACAATTCATAAAACCTCCCTCACATATGTAATTCTGGTTACCCCAGAAACACTGTCTCAAACACAAACCACACAGGACGAATCACATCAGAACCACTCCAAGGGCAGACACAGCGCTTCCTTGGACAGTTCTTCAGCTGGCCCCACCGAGTGTCACGTTTTGAAACTTCACTCCTTCATTAACTCGCAGGCAATCGGTCCCCGCCCCTCTCCACGCCCCGCCAGCGTACGGTTTGAGACAAAGGACTGGGCAGCCTACACTAACAGGGGCGGAACTAGCTCCCAGGCTTACAAGGCGAGCCTGGACCCGCCCCCTTTGTCCAGGCGCGCCTGCGCACTCAGCGCGCGGCTGGCAACTCCCAACAACCCCTGCGTGCGGCCCGTTAGGCCACTTGGGCTGTAGACAGTTCCTGGCCGAGCGTCTTCGCTTGGGCTGGGCATCACCTTGAGACGTGTTCGGCGCCACAAGTGAGCAGTCCTGTCCCGGAGTGTCGGTCCTAGCCATTACGTAACAAAGGCGCTGCGGCGCGGGGGGTAAGAGAGGGAAGGGAGGCACTGTAGCGCGCTGCCTCGGGCCGCTGGTGAGAAGGGCGGTGTAGCTGTGTCTGTGGGCGTGACAGGACTTGGGTTTGGAACCGGACTCGGAGCGGTTGTGAGCTCGGGACCGGTACGTGGTGGCTTTTGACCGAATTGGATGCAAAGCCTCTTGTGTGAGCGAAGTTGCTGTGGCCGTGGAGAGTATGACTGTGACCCCAGTGACATCTGCCATATAGCCACACCCAATCCAGAGTAGTGAAATGGCCCCTCTAGACATCATCTGAGCGCCAGGGAGAAGACTCCCAGCGAAAGGGCTCTGACCTGATCTTGGGATAAGAATGTTAGAAGTCAACGAGTCCCTCCAAGCCTGGCTCCTGGGAGGACTCCCACCATACCACGTCCCGATGCGCGGACAGACTCCCACGCCCTCACACTCAGTTCTGGGGATGGGGGTCCACCTGCAGGTTTCAGGTACTAGGGATTGAATGCAGAGTGCCCTCCAGGAAGCTATTATGAACTGCAGTCCAGCCCTGGGTATCCGTGACCCCTGCCTTTCATGGATACAGGGAAGGGTTCTGAATTGGTGTGAATAGGTGTAGGCGTGACTGGGTAGAGGCATATGGGGTCGTGGCTCTGTGACCTCATTTAAACAGGCTGGGCTCCAAGAAAGGCCTGGATTTTAAGATTTCTTTCTTTCCCAGTTCTGCTGAACTTGTACATGCCTCGAAGGAAAAGGAAAGAATTGCCATTTACCATTTAAAAGTCAAGGTCAAGGCGGATAGTTTCCCCTTGTTCTGTGAAATGCATTTTTATTTTTTAGGACATAGGAACATTTGCTCCCTTCTCTCTCTCTTTTTATTTATTTTTGAGGTACTGTGGTCTCTTCTTTTTAAAAGTTATCTTCATTGAACTGCTACCTAGGCTGGCTCCCTAGTGCCTCTATGCGGGTATCCATTTGGAATGCTTTCAGTACTTCTGTCAACTTTATTTTTTTAAGAATTTTTTAGTTGTAGATGGACATAATATCTTTTGTTTGTTTGTTTTTTATGTGTTCTGAGGATTGAACCCAGTGCTTCACACATTTTAGGCAAGCGCTCTACCACTGAGCTTACATCAGCCTTGTGGGCTTTATTTTTATAATTATGAACTCTTAGAATAAGTAGATAATAAACATTAGCTCGAACAAAAATTCTTTTTTAAATATGTATATATATATTTAAAAAAATATATTTATTTTTTAGTTTTAGGTGGACACAATATCTTTATTGTGCTGAGAATCGAATCCAGTGTCTCACGCATGCTAGGCAAGTGCTCTACATCTGTGCTACAACCCCAGCCCTAGAATAAGAATTATTTTTAAATTTTTTTTTTAGTTGTTGATGGACCTTTATTTTATTCATTTATTTATATGCAGTGCTGAGAATCGAACCCAGTACCTCACACATGTGCTATTCCACTGAGCCACAACTTCAGCCCTGAACAAGAATTCTTAACCAGGGTAATTTGAAACTATTTAGGTCTTTCAGCAGACTAAACACCCTATGAAACTGTATGTAAAAATTTTTTGTAGATACTCGTTAATATGTCATTCTTCTGGAGACAAATTCTGTAATTTAACATGACCCCAAAAGATACACATCCATTGCCATAAATTTAAAGATTGTAATATCTAAGAATGTTTAGTTTTTTGGTACTAGGGATTGAACCCAGGGCCTCATGCCATGGATGCTGGCCAAGTAGTCTAGCACTGAGCTGTATCCTAAGCACCCCACCCACTTTTTTTTTTTTTTTTTTTTAGAACCAGGATTGAACCCAGGTGTGCTTAACCACAAGAGACACATTCCCGGCCCTATTTTGTATTTTATTTATTTATTTATTTTTTTTTTCTGAAGACTTTTTCCTTAATCATGCAAGTTTTTTTTTTTTTTTAATTTTTTATTGTGGGTTGTTCAAAACATTACAAATTTCTTGACATATCATATTCCACACTTTGATTCAAGTGGGTTATGAACTCCCCACCTTCACCCCATACACAGATTGCAGAATCACATCAGTTACACATCCATTGATTTACAAATTGCCATACTAGTGTCTGTTGTGCTCCGCTGCCTTTCCCATCCTCCACCCTCCCCCCTCCCCACCTCTCCCCTCCCCTCCCCTCCTCTCTCTCTACCCCCTCCACTGTATAACCCTGAGGGTCTCCTTCCATTACTGTGCAATTTCCCTTCTCTCTCCCTTTCCCTCCGACTTCTCATCCCTGTTAAATGTTAATCTTCTTCTCCTGCTCTTCGTCCCTACTCTGTTCTTAGTTACTCTCCTTATATCAAAGAAGACATTTGGCATTTGTTTTTTAGGGATTGGCTAGCTTCACTTAGCATAATCTGCTCTAATGCCATCCATTTCCCTGTAAATTCTATGATTTTATCATTTTTTAATGCAGAGTAATACTCCATTGTGTATAAATGCCACATTTTTTTTATCCATTCATCTATTGAAGGGCATCTAGGTTGGTTCCACAGTCTTGCTATTGTGAACTGTGCTGCTATGAACATCGATGTAGCAGTGTCCCTGTAGCATGCTCTTTTTAGGTCTTTAGGGAATAGACCAAGAAGGGGAATAGCTGGGTCAAATGGTGGCTCCATTCCCAGCTTTCCAAGAAATCTCCATACTGCTTTCCAAATTGGCTGCACCAATCTGCAGTCCCACCAGCAATGTACAAGTGTACCCTTTTCCCCACATCCTCTCCAGCACTTGTTGTTGTTTGACTTCCTAATGGCTGCCAATCTTACTGGAGTGAGATGGTATCTTAGGGTGGTTTTGATTTGCATTTCTCTGACAGCTAGAGATGGTGAGCATTTTTTCATGTACTTGTTGATTGACTGTATGTCCTCCTCTGAGAAGTGTCTGTTCAGGTCCTTGGCCCATTTGTTGATTGGGTTGTTTGTTCTCTTATTGTCTAATTTTTTGAGTTCTTTGTATACTCTGGATATTAGGGCTCTATCTGAAGTGTGAGGAGTAAAGATTTGTTCGCAGGGTGTAGGCTCCCTATTTACCTCTCTTATTGTTTCTTTTGCTGAGAAAAAACTTTTTAGTTTGAGTAAGTCCCATTTGTTGATTCCAGTTATTAACTTTTGTGCTATGGGTGTCCTATTGAGGAATTTGGAGCCCAACCCCACCGACTGTAGATCGTAGCCAACTTTTTCTTCTATCAGACGGCGCGTCTCTGATTTGATATCAAGCTCCTTGATGCATTTTGAATTCACTTTTGTGCATGGCGAGAGAAAGGGATTCAGTTTCATTTTGTTGCATATGGATTTCCAGTTTTCCCAGCACCATTTGTTGAAGATGCTATCCTTCCTCCATTGCATGCTTTTAGCCCCTTTATCAAATATAAGATAGTTGTAGTTTTGTGGATTGGTTTCTGTGTCCTCTATTCTGTACCATTGGTCCACCCGCCTGTTTTGGTACCAGTACCATGCTGTTTTTGTTACTATTGCTCTGTAGTATAGTTTGAAGTCTGGTATCGCTATACCGCCTGATTCACACTTCTTGCTTAGCATTGTTTTTGCTATTCTGGGTCTTTTATTTTTCCATATGAATTTCATGATTGCTTTCTCTATTTCTACAAGAAATGCCGTTGGGATTTTGATTGGCATTGCATTAAACCTATAGAGAACTTTTGGTAATATCGCCATTTTGATGATGTTAGTTCTGCCTATCCATGAACAGGGTATATTTTTCCATCTTCTAAGATCTTCTTCTATTTCTCTCTTTAGGGTTCTGTAGTTTTCATTGTATAAGTCTTTCACCTCTTTTGTTAGGTTGATTCCCAAGTATTTTATTTTTTTTGAAGATATTGTGAATGGAGTGATTGTCCTCATTTCCATTTCAGAGGATTTGTCGCTGATATACAGGAATGCCTTTGATTTATGCGTGTTGATTTTATTTTATTTATTTATTTTTTTTTTAAATTTTTTATTGTGGGTTGTTCAAAACATTACAAATTTCTTGACATATCATATTCCACACTTTGATTCTAGTGGGTTATGAACTCCCACCTTCACCCCATACACAGATTGCAGATTCACATCAGTTACACATCCATTGATTTACAAATTGCCATACTAGTGTCTGTTGTGCTCCGCTGCCTTTCCCATCATCCACCCTCGCGTGTTGATTTTAAATCCTGCCACTTTGCTGAATTCATTTATTAGCTCTAATAGTTTCTTTGTAGAGCCTTTTGGGTCTGCTAGGTATAGAATCATATCATCTGCAAATAGTGATAATTTAAGTTCTTCTTTTCCTATTTTTATGCCTTGAATTTCTTTCGTCTGTCTAATTGCTCTGGCCAGTGTTTCGAGAACTATGTTGAAGAGAAGTGGAGAGAGAGGGCATCCCTGTCTTGTTCCAGATTTTAGCGGGAATGCCTTCAGTTTTTCTCCATTCAGAATGATGCTAGCCTGAGGCTTAGCATAGATTGCTTTTACAATATTGAGGTATGTTCCTGTTATCCCTAGTTTTTCTAGAGTTTTGAAGATAAAGGGATGCTGTACTTTGTCGAATGCTTTTTCCGCATCTATCGAGATGATCATATGGTTCTTATTTTTAAGTCTATTGATGTGGTGAATAACATTTATTGATTTCCGTATATTGAACCAGCCTTGCATCCCAGGGATGAATCCTACTTGATCATGGTGTACAATTTTTTTGATATGTTTTTGTATCCGATTCGCCAGAATTTTATTGAGGATTTTTGCATCTAGGTTCATTAGAGATATTGGTCTGTAGTTTTCTTTCTTTGAAGTGTCTTTGTCTGGTTTAGGTATCAGGGTGATGTTGGCCTCATAGAATGAATTTGGAAGTTCTCCCTCCTTTTCTATTTCCTGAAGTAGCTTGAAAAGTATTGGTATTAGTTCTTCTTTAAAGGTTTTGTAAAATTCTGCTGTATACCCATCCGGACCTGGGCTTTTCTTAGTTGGTAGTCTTTTTATGGTTTCTTCTATTTCCTCAATTGATATTGGTCTGTTTAGGTTTTCTGTATCCTCCTGACTCAATCTGGGCAGATCATATGACTTAAGAAATTTATCTATGCCTTCACTATCTTCTAATTTATTGGAGTATAAGGATTCAAAATAGTTTTTGATTATCTTCTGTATTTCTGAAGTGTCTGTTGTGATATTGCCTTTTTCATCCCGTATGCTAGTAATTTGAGTTCTCTCTCTTCTTCTCTTCACTAGCATCGCTAAGGGTCTGTCGATTTTGTTTATTTTTTCAAAGAACCAACTTTTAGTTTTGTCAATTTTTTTAATTGTTTCTTTTGTTTCGATTTCATTAATTTCAGCTCTGATTTTAATTATTTCTTGCCTTCTACTTCTTTTGCTGTTGTTTTGCTCTTCTTTTTCAAGGATTTTGAGATGGAGTATGAGATCATTTATTTGTTGGTTTTTTCTTTTTTTAAGGAATGAACTCCAAGCAATGAATTTTCCTCTTAGAACTGCTTTCAATGTGTCCCATAGATTCCGATATGTTGTGTCTGTGTTTTCATTTATCTCTAAGAATTTTTTAATTTCCTCCTTGATGTCTTCTATAACCCATTGATCATTCAGTAACCTATTGTTCATTCTCCAATTGATGTATGCTTTTTCCTTCCTTCTTTTATCGTTGATTTTCAGTTTCATTCCATTATGATCAGATAAGATGCATGGTATTATCTCTACTCCTTTATATTGTCTAAGAGTTGCCCTGTGACATAATATATGATCTATTTTTGAGAAGGATCCATGTGCTGCTGAGAAAAAAGTGTAACTGCTTGATGTTGGGTGGTATACTCTATATATGTCAATTAGGTCTAGGTTATTAATAGTGTTATTGAGTTCTATAGTTTCCTTATTCAACTTTTGTTTGGAAGATCTGTCCAGTGGCGAGAGAGGTGTGTTGAAGTCTCCCATGATTATGGTGTGGTGGTCTATTAGACTCTTGAACTTGAGAAGAGTTTGTTTGACGAACATAGCTGCACCATTGTTTGGGGCATAAATATTTATGATTGTTATGTCTTGTTGGTGTATGGTTCCCTTAAGCAGTATGTAGTGTCCCTCTTTATCTCTTTTGATTAACTTTGGCTTGAAATCTATTTTATTTGATATGAGTATGGACACGCCTGCTTGTTTCCGAAGTCCATATGAGTGATATGATTTTTCCCAACCTCTCACCTTCAGCCTATGTATGTCTTTTCCTATCAAATGCATCTCCTGTAGGCAGCATATTGTTGGGTCTTGTTTTGTGATCCATTCTACTAGCCTGTGTCTCTTAATTGGTGAGTTTAAGCCATTAACATTTAGGGTTATTATTGAGATATGGGTTGTTCTTCCAGCCATATTTGTTTATTTCTGTTACTAAACATTGTTTGTTTTCCTCTTTGATTATTTCCCCCCCCCCTTACTGTCCTACCTCCCACTGTTGGTTTTCATTGTTATTTTCCATTTCCTCTTCCTGTAATGCTTTGGCGAGGATGTTTTGAAGAGATGGTTTTCTAGCTGCGAATTCTTTAAACTTTTGTTTATCGTGGAAGGTTTTAATTTCATCCTCCATCCTGAAGCTTAATTTCGCTGGATACACAATTCTTGGTTGGAACCCATTTTCTTTCAGTGTTTGAAATATGTTATTCCAGGATCTTCTAGCTTTCAGAGTCTGTGTTGAAAGATCAGCTGTTATCCTGATTGGCTTACCCCTAAATGTAATCTGCTTCCTTTCTCTTGTAGCTTTTAAAATTCTCTCCTTATTCTGTATGTTGGGCATCTTCATTATAATGTGTCTAGGTGTGGATCTCTTATGATTTTGCACATTCGGCGTCCTGTAGGCTTCTAGGATTTGGGATTCTGTCTCATTCTTCAAGTCTGGGAAGTTTTCTCGTATTATTTCATTGAATAGACTGCTCATTCCTTTGGTTTGGAGCTCTGTACCTTCCTGTATCCCAGTGACTCTTAAGTTTGGTCTCTTAATGTTATCCCATATTTCTTGGATGTTCTGCTCATGGTTTCTTAACAGTCTTGCTGAGCTGTCTATGTTCTTTTCCAGTTGAAATACTTTGTCTTCATTGTCTGATGTTCTATCTTCTAAGTGTTCTACTCTGCTGGTAGTATTCTCCATTGAGTTTTTAAGTTGGTTTATTGCTTCCTGCATTTCTAGGATTTCTGATTGCTTGTTTTTTATAACCTCTATCTCCCTGTATAGTTGATCCTTTGCTTCCTGGATTTGTTTGCATAATTCGTTGTTGAAGTGATCTTTCATTGTCTGATTTTGCTGTTTAATGTCTTCCTTGATACTCCAGATCATCTGAAGCATGTATATCCTGAATTCTTTATCTGACATTCCATCTGCTGCAGCTGTTACCTCTTCTAAAGTTGCGTTGACCTGCATTGCTTGTGGTCCTTTCTTTCCTTGTCTTTTCATACTGCTTGCGTATCTTTCCTGCAGGTGCGGGCGGCGGCTCTGCTCTCTCCTTATTCCAATTTGGGTGTCATGGCTACCACGCCAGCAGGTCACTGGGCCTGTAATGGGAGCTGGCGGCGGCTCTGTTCTGCCCCTACTCCAATTGGGGTGATGAGTGTACCACGCCGGCAGGCCATCGGGCCTGATCCGCCGGTCGGTTGCAGGTTTGCCTACCCTGCAGGCGCGGGCGGCAGCTCTACTCTGCCCCTACTCCAAATGGGGTGACGTGTCTGTCGTACCGGCAGGCCACTGGGCCTGTCCCGCTGGTCGGTCGCAGATCTGCCCACCTTTAGGGCACGGGTGGAGGCTCTGCTCTGCCCCTACTCCAATTGGGGTGTCGTGACTACCCCGCCTGCAGGACGCTGGGCCTGTTCCTGGCAAGGGAGGCGACTCTGCTCTGTCACTACTCCAATTAGGGTGGTGTTTGTACCACGCCGGCAGGCTCCTGGGCCTGATTCGCCGGTCTGTTGTAGGTCTGCCTACCTTGAAGGCGCGGGCGGCGGATCTGCCCTGCCCCTCCTACCACGCCTGCGGACCCCTGGGCCTGATCTGCAGGTTGATCACTGGTCTGCTCACCCTGCGGGCACGGGTGGCGGTTCCGCTCCGCCCCCACTCCAATTGGGGTCACGTGACCACCACACCGGCAGGGCCTGATCCGGGCGTGGGATAAGGATCTGCTCTGCCCCTACTCCAGTTGGGGTGACGTGTGTACCACACTGGCAGGCCACTGGGCCTGACCCGCCAGGCTGTCACAGGTCTGTTTACCTTGCAAGCGCGAAGGGCGGCTCTGCCCTGCCCCTCCTACCACGCCCATGTACTACTGGGTCGTGGGTCTGCCCACCTGGCAGGTGTGGGTGGCGGCTCCGCTCCGCCCCCTCTCCAATTGGGGTCACGCGGTCACCACGCTGGCGAGCCGCTGGGCCTGCTCCGGGGGCTGGCGGCGGCCCGGCTCCTCCCCTCTGGCTCGAGGACAAATTGAGGAGACTTGCGTGACTGAGCCTCACCCCCCTTACCAGGAGACCAACTGCTTATGTCACCGCTGGTGTTGATGAAGATCTCTCCTCCACCGCTTTCTGCTGACATCAGATCTCTGCCATGTTGGTATCCTATGCGAATGGCAGCATTTCGTTCCCCTTGCCGGGCAACCCAAGCAACGGGTGAGTCCTGACTGGCCCTCAGCAGGACCCGGACTGAGACGCAGTTTCCGCAGTCTCCTAGCCCCGGTCCAGGGAAGTTCCGGGAGCCGGAACTCGGCCGCTCTGTGCTTGGTGTAAGCTCCTATAAGTGTAAGCTCCAAGAAGCAGTCCCCGCGGGCTCAGTTCCGGGAGCCGGAATTCGGCTGCTTAGTGCTTGGTGTTTGCTCTGATAGTAGCAGGGTCCAAGAAGCAGCCTCCGCAGGCTCCGCAGCCCTGAGCCAGGGCGGTTCCGGGACCTTGTATTTTATTTAGAGACAGGGTCTCACTGAGTTGCTTAGGCCCTCGCTAAGTTGCTCTTTGAACTCGTGATCCTCCTGCCTCAGCATCCGAGCCATCAGGATTACAGGTGTGAGCCATCATCCCCGGCCCAAGCCCTTTTTAAAAATTTTTATTTTTGAGACAGGGTCTCACTAAGTTGCCTAGGCTGACCCTGAATTTGCTGTCCTCCTTCCTTAGCCTCCTTAGTAGCTGGCATGACAGGCATGCTCTCCCACCCTTGGCATGTATTATGTTCTTAATCTCATCCTATAAGGTAGATAGTTATTATTCGACAATTTATCCATGAGGAAGCACAGACAATGAAGTTGTTACATGTCCAAATTCTCAGAGCTAATATAAATACATGACCAGTATCACTCCACATCATGTACAACCACAAGGATGAGAAGTTGTACTCCATGTATGTATAATATATGAAAATACACCCTATTGTCATGTGTGTGTGTGTGTGTGTGTGTGTGTATATATATATATATATATATATATATATATTTTTTTTTTTTTTGGTACCAGGGATTGAACTCGGGCACAGGATCACTGAGCCACATCCCCAGCCCTATTTTGTATTTTATTTAGAGAGAGGGTCTCACTGAGTTGCTTAGTGCCCCGCTTTTGCTGAGGCTGGCTTTGAACTCGTGATCCTCCTGCCTGGGATGTATATCTAAAAAGAATATTCAGGTGGTGCATGTCCACAATTCCAGAGGCTGGGGAGGCTGAGACAGGAGGATTGCAAGTTCAAAGCCAGCCTCAGCAATTTAGTGAGGCCCTAAGCCACTCAACAGGACCCTGTCTCTAAATAAAATATTAAAAAGGATTGGGGATGTGGCTCAGTGCTTAAGCACTCCTGGGTTCAACCCCAGTACAAAATAAAATAAAATAAAAATACAAAAAATAACTGTCAGAGCTTAGACTCATATCCTGAATGCTGACAAGAAAGCCTGTTTTTGATATATGAGAGTTTTCCACCTCCTGACATGTGCATATTCTTTTTGTGTGTGTGTGTGCGTGCGCGCACGCATATTCTTTTTAGTCTATCATACCTAGTAATTTGTCAGGAATATCTTTCTTCATTAGTTAATATGGACCAGAGCCATCATCATTAATAATTGCACAATGTGCTATTATATCTTAAAACATAATTTATTCAACCTGTTGTCTATCATTAGGTGATTTTTGATGTCATAAATTATTCTTTGATGAACTTCCTTTCATATACATCTTTGTTTACTTTTACATACATTTCATAAGGATAAATTTCTTTTTTTTTTTTTTTTAACTATTGAGCCATACCCCAGCTCTTTTTATTTTTTATTTTAGACAGGGTCTCACTGAGTTGCTGAGGCTGGTTTCAAACTTAAAATCCTCCCATCTCAGCCTCCCAAATTGCTGGGATTACAGGTGTGCACTGCTTCACCCAGCTGTGCCTTAAAGTTTTTATGCTCAGCTATGGATGCAGAGTGAGACTAACAGGATGAGACAATTCAGCAGCTCTTTGGAGTGCTATCATGACTAAAATGACTCAGAAGAAAGATAAATGTATTAGTCAAGAAATCATGAGAAGCAACATCATTGAAACAAGGCATTAGTTATGGTTAGTCATTCTGTAATAGGCAAAACTCCAATGTATGTAAACAAGCTTAGAAATCATAGTGTAGATGTAGATATTGGGAACTAAAGTAAATACACATACACATAAATGTTTTTGTCCTGCCAAAACACAAATACAGTACTTATAACTCTTTTATTATCTGGATTCTTCACTCAGTAAAATGTAGTAAGCATATTTAAGTTAAAGATATATATCATCTTTTAAAATTATAATAGTTTTGTTTTGTTTTTGCTTTTTTGCAGGACTGGGTATCAAACTCAGGGCCTCACATGTCCTAGACAAGTGCAGTACTGCTAAGCTGTATTCCCATTCTTTTTTATTCTATAGGTGCTTTATGATTTATTTAATCTATTTCCTACTGAAGGACATTTGGGTTCTTTCCAACTTTTTCCCATTAGAAACAATGTCAGTATACTTTTACATACACCTTTGACCATGTGTATAATTATTTTCTTTAATCCCCCAAATAGAATTTCTGAGTCAGAGGGTTTGCATGGTTTAAGCACTGCTTGTACATACTTGTAAGTTAAGTCTATAGCATACTGGTTAGAATGTTCATTTTCTCACATACTTGATAATATGGGCATCAGTACTAAAGTGAGATTTACTTTCTTTTGGTGATTTGATTTTTTTTTTTTTTTATTTAAGAGAATCATGCATGCCAGGCTTCTCACACTGGAATTGAAATTCTGTGTTTCAGAGGCTAGAGTTGAATGAAAGCTGGCTTTTGGTTAGAAAAATAAGGATTTCAAATGCAGCTTTGCCACTTCTAAATTGAATGTCTCCCAGTGGTTTCAAATTTTCTGATTTATTGAATGGATAGAATATCATACTAAAGGGTTGGGGTTGTGGCTCAAAGGTAGAGCACTTGCCTACCTATGTGTGAGGCACTGGATTTGATTCTCAGCACCATATATGAATAATGAATCAAATAAAGGTCCATCAAAAACTAAAAAAAAATTTTTAGAAAGAATATCATACTAAATAGCAGTCCTGAAGATTCAGTTAAAACACCCATTACTTAGAAGTTTAGTTTTGTTTTAACCAAGGAGAAACCCTATGGCACTTTGCCACTGAGCTGCATCCCCAGTCCTTTCTATTTTTTATTTTGAGGCAGAGTCTTACTAAGTTGCCCAAACTGGACTTGAACTTGTGATTCTCCTGCCTTAGCCTCCCAAATAACTGGGATTACAGGCGTCTGTCACCACCCTTGTTGGAAGTTCTTTTTTTTTTTTTTTTTTTTTAGAGTAGAAAGTAGAAGGCTTTATTAAAGGACAGCAGAAAAGACTTCTCCCTGGAGGAAGAAGGGGACCGGAAAGCGGAAATTCTTGATAAGTGGATATGTTTTATTGTCTAGTAATCCATACTTCTTCACTCTAGGTTGTGAGAAAGAGAATGGTAAATGAAGTCAGGCAGGAAAACAGTGTGGGTAATTCTCATTGAAAATAGGATGAGCCCAAAGGATTTTGGTAGCTGTTGTCCTGGCTGCTGACAGGCTAGGCTGCCAGTGCCTCAGTTTTGCAGTGATAATGGCCATCAGGCTTAATTCTTATATGACTCAATCAAAACTCTTTCTCACTCTCTGTTTCTCTTTAATATCCCCACCATCATTAATATAAAAGCTGTGTGAATATTCATTTTCAACATAAACAAAATCAAGCTAAATCATCATGTAAGATCCTTTCAGGATGTCTCCACATTAAGCCTTGCTTTCTTACCTAAAAAGCTTGTCCTTCTTTATTTCTTCCTTTGAGAGAAATCATTCTTCAGACTATCCCCTTCTCATTATTTAAAGCTCTCATCATCGGGCTCATCACTTTGCTTTCACAGAGACCTGTGAATGAAAGCTGGCTTTTGGATAGAAAATCTTCAGAGCACATTTCCAGAATTTTCCAGAATTTAGGAGACATTTGAAGATTCCAAGCAAGGTCACACTGGGGGCCCTCCACTACTCCTATATAGAGAGACATCATTTCTATGGCTTCTAGCAGGTAATTTGTAGAGGAAATTCATGAAGAAAACTGTAAGCCCCTGATATCTACAGATTAGGCATTCATAGAATCAACCATCCTGGGATTTAAAACATTCAAAACATTGAATCTGTCCTGAAACATGTAAGGACTGATTTCTTTTTATTATTCCTTAACTAATATAGTATAACAATTACTTCCATAACAGTTATCTTGTATTGGGCATTATAAGTAATTTGAGATTAATTTAAAGTATATAGGAGGAGGTACGTAGGTCCTATGCAAATATGACACCACTTTATTTAAAGGATTGAGCATCCATGGATTTTGGTATCCAAGGAGGTCCAGAAACCAATTCTCCAGAGATACCAAGTAGAGACAATATAGACTATAGTTCTAAGTATTAGTGCTAATTCTCAATACAGGATAGTTTATACACATATAAAAGGAAATTTTTTTTTTTTGAGCTGGAATTGTGGCTCAGTGGCAGAGCACTTGCCTAGCACGTGTGAGGCACTGGGTTCGATTCTCAGCATCACACATAATAGATAAAGGCTTGTTGATAACAAAAAAAATTTTTAAAAGGAAATTTTTTCTTGAGTTTGTAATCCTAGAGACTGCAAAACTCAGAAGAAGGATAATGCACTAATCATCAGGGAAATGCAAAGTCACCATGAAATATCACCTCACCCCAGTAAGCATGGCTACTATAAAAAAATACTAAAAGTAACAAATGTTGGTGAGTAAGGATATGGAAAAAAGGGAATCCTTGCACATTGCTGATGGGAATGTAAAAGAGTGCAGACATTATGGAAAACATTTTGGAGGTTCCTCAAATAATTAAAAATAGAACAACCATATGATCCAGTATTCCTACCAGAGGGTGTATATCCAAAGGAAATGAAATTAGTATGTCATAGAAACACTCGTGCTCCCATGTTCATTGCAGCATTATTTACCATAGCCAAGATATAAAGTCAATCTAAATATCCATCATCTAATAAATGGGTAAATAATACATACATATGCACAATGAAATACTATTCAACCATAAAAATTTAAATCCTCTCACTTGCAACAACATGGATGGAACTGGAGATCATATATTAAATGAAATAATCCGTGCACAGAAAGATTACTTGCATGATCTTACACACATGGCATTTTAAAAAGCTGATCTCATAAAATTGAGAATACAGAGGTGGTCACTAGAAGATTGGGAGTGGGAAGGGACAGGAAGATATTGACTAATGGGCTCTGAGTTACAGTTAGATAGGAGCAGAAGTTCTGGTGTGATTCTAGATAACAATAATGTACTGTAGATTTCAAAAAGATAAAAAAAGGATTTTAAAAGTTTTCACCATGAAGAAATGATGTATACTTAAAAGACAAATATGATTAATATGTTTTAACCATTGTGTAAAGCAAACATATATCAAAACATAACATGGTACCTCATTGATATATACAATTTGCAAGTTTTGTGTATCAATTAATAAAATAATATGCCAGGTATAGTGGTGCATGCCTGTAATCCTAGAAGCTCAGGAGGCAGAGGCAGTAGGATTGTGACTTCAAAGCCATCCTCAGCAAAAAGCAAGGTGCTAAAGCAACTCAGTGAAACCCTGTCTCTAAATAGAATACAAAACAAGGCGGGGGTGTGACTCAGTGATTGAGAGCCTCTGAGTTCAATTCCTAGTACCAAAAAAAAAAAAATTATATATATATATATATATATATATATATACACACACACACACACACACATACATACATACACACACACTCACACACACACACGTGTGTGTGTGTATGTATGTGCCTGTGTAGTCAAAAAATAGGGATAATAAAGATGATTAGATGTTTAGTACTTCAAGACATGAGCCCAAGTCTTTTGAATGAAGAAGCAACAAGACCTATAACTTTGCATTGCCAACTAATTAAACCATCTCAGCCTGGTGGGCATCCTTAGTCTTCCAAAGACCTGTTAAAAACTAAGAAAGTTAAGATTTTTCCCCTTCATTATGATCCACCCTGACCTCATTTTTAGATCATTTCAACTTTTTCTTCTCAGTTACAATCTTTCCTCCAAATCTGGATCCTAAAAGGATTTGTAAATGCCACTGTCCAGCCTCGACATCTAGAGGTAAAGGAAATATTGTAAGGAAATGCTGATTTTTTTCCATCTTCTTATTTGTCAGATTTTGTCAGCTTTTGTTGTTGTTATTATTATTACTGAATTTCTCTTTTTATATCTAGTGAATCCAAGCAGATATTTGTCAGACTTTGAAGGAGACTCTGGTTTAGATCATATGGCCCCTTATCAGCCATGAAATTTAAGAGGGATTAGATTTATCTAGACTTTCTCAGTTCTCCTTGTAAGTATATATCTGTGTGTGATGGAGAGATCAGAAGAGGGAAAAGGTCATAGTAACTCACATCATTTGGGGAGTTCTAGGGTGTATCTCAGCTCATGGCCTTGTTTTCCTCCCCCTAGTTCTGGCCTCTGTGGATTCTACTTCCCCTGGCAAACAAACCCCAAGGAGGACTTAACCATTTCTTGAATTACTAAATCATGGCCCGGGTAAGTTACTGCTTATTTCTCTTTCTGGAAATATTATAATGTTCAGATCCTGTGAACATTTCTTTTCTGAAACTTCCTGCCTATCAAAGCTACATCCAGGAACTTTCTCCTAGTTCTAAATTCAGTGAGGGATGAAGCTAAATATCACAATGCTATGAAACCTCTTTTCCCAATCATTGTGTATTCATCGAACAAATCCTTTAGTATCTCCTATATGTGTCAAGTCTTCTGCTAAAAGCTGTGATGACACAGAAATGAAGTTGCTCACAGGAGATATTTTACCATCCCTTCTGAGTTGATGAGAGAAGATAGGTCCATTTAACCACTTGTAGGAAAATTATGAACTTTTCTATTCTTGAGTTTTCCAAGTATATAAGATTTGCTGTTGTTTGGCTTCATCCTCAGTATGTGGGGAGGCACACTAGGGGCTGGGGTTGTGGCTCAGTGGTAAAGTGCTTGCCTAGTATGCACGAGACACTGGGTTCAATTCTCAGTACCATATTAAAAAAATAAAGATATTGTGTCCACTTACAACTAAAAAATAAATATTAAAAAAAAGAGTTGCACACTAATGGCCAGGCACAGTGGCACACACCTGTAATGCCAGCAGCAAGGGAGGCTGAGACAGGAGGATCGTGAGTTCAAGCCTAGCCTCAGCAACTTAGCAAGGATTCCACAACTTAGTGAGACCCTGTGTTAAAATAAAAAATAAGGATTGGGGATGTGGTTCAAGTGGTAGTGCGCTAACCTGGCATGTGCGGGGTGCTGAGTTCGATCCTCAACACCACATACAAATAAATGAAAGATATTGTGTCCACCTCAAACTAAAAAAATAAATATTTAAAAAATAAATAAAAAATAAAAAGGGGCTGGGTATGTGACTCAGCTATAAAGGGCCCCTGCATTAAATCCCCAGTACCCAATCTGTCATGCCAGGCATGGTGTAATCCCAGTAGCTCAGGAGACTAAGGCAGGAGGCAGGAGAATCACAAGTTCAAAGGCAGCCTCAGCAATTTAGCAAGGCCCTAAGTAACTTAGCAGGACACTGTCAAAATAAAAAATAAAATAAAATAAAGCTGGGGATGTGGTGCCATGGTTAAATGCCCCACGAGAGTTCAATCCCTGGTTAAAAAAGAAAAAAAATTGTAACAAGGAAAAATTATTAATAATTGTCATATATTCTGATTTTGAATATAAACAGAAGAAATTCTTTAACTGGACTCAGAACCTTTTCTTTTTCTTTTTTGTACTGGAGATTGATCCCAGGGTGCTTAACCACTGAGCTACATTTCCAGCCATTTTTATTTTTATTTATTTATTTTGGTACCAGGGATTGAACTCAGGGGCTCTCAACCACTGAGCCACATCCCCAGCCCTATCTCACTAAGTTGCTTAGAACCTTGCTTTTTTGAAGCTGGCTTTGAACTCTCAATCTTTGTGCTTTAGCCTCCTGAGCCACTGGGATTACAGGCATGCGCCACTGCACCCAGCCTTCCAGTCCTTTTTTTATTTCACTTTGAGACAGGGTCTTGTTCAATTGCTTAGGACCTCGCTAAGTTGCTGAATCTGGCTTTGAACTCATGATCTCCTGCTCAGCCTTCCAAGCCTCTGGGATTACAGATCCCTTTTCTAAGGCAGAGAATAGAGAGGTTTTTTGTTTTTGTTTTTAATCTGTTATTTAAGGAGGGGGGATAGAAGAACTCATGTTTTTGAGAACTTATGATGCAGACATATAACAGGCAGTTGCTTTATTTATATACAGTATAACATTTACTTGAGGCTCGGGTATCATTTAATAGGAAACCCCCCACACACACCTGTTTAGATTATTGAGGTAAACCAGTGTGTAAGAGGCTTATCTGTAGCAACAGGATTTTTTAAAAATACCTTTATTTATTTGTTTATGTGCTCTACCAATGAGCTATAACCCCAGCCTTGTAGTAGCAACAGGATTCTTCAGGACCAGGTAGGTACTCCGCTTCAGGCACACTCATTTCCGAACTGGGTGTATTAACAACTTTCCAGCTTTCAAGGCTCTTTCCTCGCCATCATATTCCATTTCCTGCAAGATTTTTTTTTCGTATCAATTATATGACAAACAATGTTTGTCATTTCAGGGATCAGTGATGTTCAGTGATGTATCCATAGTCTTCTCTCAGGAAGAGTGGGAATACTTGGACTTGGAACAGAGGGACTTATACAAAGATGTGATGCTGGAAAACTATAGCAACTTTATCTCACTAGGTAAGGTTCTCTACCTTTATATTAAGTGTCTTCTGTTAACATCAGCTTTTTCCTCTGAAAATTTCAAGAATTATCTTTCAAGCTGGATGTAGTGGTGCATGCCTGATGACTTGAGAGGCTGAGGCAAAAATCTTAAGTTTGAGGCCAGCCTCAGCAAATTAGCAAGAATCTGCCTCAAAATAAAACAAAAAAGAGTTGGGCTGTATCTCAGAGGCAGAGCACTTGTCTAACATGCATAAGGCTCAGATTTAATCTCTGGGTTTAAACCCTAGTACCAAAAAAAAAAAAAAAAAAAAGAGAAGACTATCTTTCAAGAAACTAACTTGGGGCTAGGGTTATAGCTCAGTGGTAGAGTTCTTGCCTCGCTCACGTGAAGCACTGTGTTCAATCATCAGCACTACATAAAAATAAATAAATAAGGATATTGTGTCCATCTTAAAAAAAATAACTGAATTTCTTCTGTTTTTTTAATTTAAAATTTTAATTTAATTTTTAGTTGTTGATGGGTCTTTATTTTATTCATTTATTTATAATTGATGTTGAGAATTGAACCCAGTGCCTGGCATGATAGGCAAGTGCTCTACCACTGAGCCAAAACCCCAGCCCTCCTCCCTGTTTTTTTTTTTTTAGAGAGAGAGAGAGAATTTTAATATTTATTTTTTAGTTTTCGGCGGACACAACATCTTTGTTTTGTATGTGGTGCTGAGGATCGAACCTGGGCCACACACATGCCAGGTGAGCGCACTACCGCTTGAGCCACATCCCCAGCCCTCCTCCCTGTTTTTAAAGGAAAGGTTTCAGCTTTATTTCATTGGAAGTGAGCATCTTCATTAAGTATATTCATCTTCCCTATCATTTTTGTTTTTTTAATTAAAAAAATTTTTTTACGTGTAGATGGGCACAATACCTTTATTTTATCTATTTATTTCTGTGTGGTGCTGAGGATCAAACCCAGGGCCTCATACTGCTAGGCAAGCACTCTACCACTGAGCCACAGCCCGAGCCCTGATCCCCAGCTCTCTCTATGTTTTGAGACAGGGTTTTCTGTTGCCCAGGCAGGGCTGACACTTGTGATCCTCCTTCCTCAGCCTCCCAAGAGACTGAGATTACAGGAATATGCTATGCTTGGCTTCCCTGTCCTTCAAATCTAGGTGATTTATAGACTTATCAGTGTCAACGAAAATATTTCACTTTGTTTTTGAACTCAGAATTGCTTTAGATATTTTATTTATATACCTGTAAGAAGAATAACTAGACCTTGTGTCTTGATTTTTCTCTATCAAAAGAAAACATAATTTACATAGTGGTAAATTGGATTACCAAGATTTATTTACAGGGGCCGGGGATGTGGCTCAAGCAGTAGCACTCTCGCCTGGCATGCTGTGGCCCGGGTTCGATCCTCAGCACCACATACAAACAAAGATGTTGTATCCACTGAAAACTAAGAAATAAATATTAAAAAAATTCTCTCTCTCTCTCTCTCTCTGTCTTTAAAAAAAAGATTTATTTACAATTCAAGATAACTCATTCCTTTTGTAAATAAACATTCAGTTTTACCTACTTTTATGACCGAAAATTAAAAATCTAAGAACTTTGCAATTAATGTTGTATGAATATCCTAATAAATCACAATTAATGTCTCCTAGGAAGCTTCTTGTTTTCTTCTCAGTAAAATAACAATAACTGATGACTAATATTTAGGTATAAGTATATATTCATGTAAAATTCACAATAAGTCTGTAAGGAGGTGGTATTAACACTAATTTATTTTATTTAAATATTTATTTTTGTTGTAGTTGGACACAATACCTTTATTTACTCACTTATTTTATGTGGTGCTGAGGATTGAACCCAGGGCCTCCCATGCACTAGGCGAGCCACAACTCCAGCCCCAATAACACTAATTTATAATAAGGAAAAAGAAATGTAGAAGTAACATGCCCAGGGTCACACAGCTGGGAGGTGAAAGAGGCAGGATTTGAACCGTGTGATCTATGATCTCAGCCATTGATTTCCTCTGAAGAAGAAGATGTATATGAATACAGATTTTTAAAAGATCTTTTCCCTCCCTCTGTAATCTCTATTAATTGTGTAACCTTAATGTGAATTTTTTTGTTTTGATACCGGGGGGTGAACTCAGGGGCACTTGACTACTGAGCCAGATCCTCAGCCCTATTTGTGTAATTTATTAGAGACAGGATCTCACTGAGTTGCTTAATGCCTCGCTAAATTGCTGAGGCTGTCTTTGAACTTATGATCCTCCTGTCTCAGCCTCCTGAGCCACTGGTATTACAGGTATGCAACACTGCGTCTGGATTAATGTGATTTTTAAAAAAAAAAATTTTGTAGTTGTAGATGGATAGAAGCCTTTATTTTATTTGTATATGGTGCTAAGGATCGAACCCAGTGCTTCACACATGCTAGGCAGCTGTTCTGCCACTGAGCTACAGCCTCAGCTTGTGAATCAGGCTCTTGTGCATGCAAGGGAAGCACACTACCAACTAACCTATATTCCCAGTCCCCCACCAATTACCATTTTAACCTGTAGTTTATTACACATTTAACCAGGATAAACCAAAGTAATTTTGAACTTACGTTTTATTTCCATATCACTTTGTTTCCTTTCTTCTAAGCAGGGTGCTTCATTTCTAAACCAGATGTGATTTCCTTATTGGAACAAGGAAAAGATCCCTGGAAAATTATGAAGAAAGGAAAAAGACAATATTCAGGTAAGTGAGGACCAGTTACTGTGGGAAGGCAACCCTCTGGATGAGAAGGAGGCACACCCTTTTGTGATGTTGTTTAAAGCCCTCTTTAAATGTCTAATGCCCAAGGAAAAATGCCTGAGACCTGGGGAGAAAATTAAGGTTAAAGCTGGGGATACTAAAAGAACTACTTCTTTATCCACTTACCACTCTTTTTCTGTTCTTTCAGTTTTTCTTGTGTCCTCATTACTGACAGCCATTCTATATATATATATATATATATATATATATATTTAGAGAGAGATATATATATAGAGAGAGAAAATTTTTTAATATTTATTTTTTAGTTTTCGGCGGACACAACATCTTTGTATGTGGTGCTGAGGATCGAACCCGGGCCGCACGCATGCCAGGCGAGCGCGCTACCACTTGAGCCACATCCCCAGCCCCAGCCATTCTATATTTTGATTCTGTTTCTTTCTTCTTTTACATTAATGGATGGGTAGGTGGATAGATAGATAACCTCTGGGCTGGGCACTATTATAGGTGCTGTCAATACTGTGGTAAACAAAACCAATAAAGTCCTTGTCCCTGTGGAGTTTACCTGGTAATAAGAGAAACCTAGTTACTGTAATTAAATAGAAATATAATGTCAGCATAAGCCACTTGAATCAAATGTATGAAATATGATATGTCAAGAGCTTTGTAATGTTTTGAACAACTAATAAAAAAAAAAAGAGAGGAAAAAAAGAAATGTCAGCTATAAAGAGAGTGCTATGAAGAAAAGTAAGCAGAGTAAGAGGATAGAGAATGATATGGGATGAAAGGCTATTTTATTTAATTTTTTTTTCTAGTTGTAGATGGACAGAATGCCTTTATTTTATTTGTTAATTTTTATGTGGTACTGAGGATCGAACCTGGTTCCTCACACATGTTAGGCAAGCGCTTTACTGTGCTTCAGCCCCAGCCCCATGAAAGGCTATTTTAGTTATGATGAAGAAAACTTTTTTTCAACTTTTCTCATTAATTTGTGAAAATATATATGCTTGCTGTTATAATATTATGTTTTATCAGCAACTAAAGTTTCATGTGAATTACACTAGAAGATAGACCCCAAATTACAGAATATCATTCCTATTTTCTTTAATTTATCTACCTTCAAGTTAAGAAGAAACTTAAATGTAGTAGACTATAGGGACAATAATCCCTTGGTTTAGCTTCTACTTCTGACCTATTTTCATCTCTCATTATACCTTTTGTTAAAAAAGATTCCTTAAAATTTTGTGTAGAGATACATATTATGTATTTTGTTCTTTGTATATTCAGGTCTGACTGAGAAGAATCATTTTAGGCTAATAGCTCTAGTTTTGTAATAATAAGATAATTTTAGTGCCTACATTATTTCCTTTCTACCAAAAAAAAAGGTACCCTGCCCCCCCATCCTAACCTATTTTCTTATTCAAATTCAGGTAGTAAAATGACATTTACAAGTATTAACATTCAAAGAAAATGAAATGCAGAGATTCCAAATGAATAAGTTATCAGTTTAGTCAGAAAGCATTTAGCCCAAATAATAATTGTCTCACAGTTAGACATCTTAAATGAGTACATTCTTTTTTCTTTCCTTCCCCTTTCCTTTTCTATTCTACTTTTAAGTAAGTTTTATTGAAGTATTGCATGCATATGGAAAATTGGACAAACGAGAGAAGTTTTTTTTTAATATTTATTTTTTAGGTGTAGATGGACACAACACAATACCTTTATTTTTATGTGGTGCTGGGGATCAAATCCGGCCCTTGCCCGTGCTAGGCGAGTGCTCTACTGCTGAGCCACAATCCCAGCCCCGAGAGAAGATTTTTTTGAGGAGCTGATATTTGAGGAAAGACATAAAGTAAGGGTTTAAACCATAAAATTTTCTGAGAGAAGATTATTCTGAGCAGATGGAAATGGTCTGGGTAAGAAGTCAGCCTTTTGTGTTTGAGGAATGACATGAAGGCCATTATGGTCAGAGAAGGAGAAGGAACAAGAGATATGAAGTCTGTGTTAGGAAAAGATCAGATAATGTAATCAGAAAAATCAGAAGCCATTGTTTGTATTATAAAATGATCCCTCTGATTGAGTGCAAAAGCCTGAGGGATCAGTATAGAGCCAGTTTCAGTTGTTCAGACTAGACATAATGATTGTTTGGATAAGACTGACAATGATAAGAAGTACTAAGAAGCTGTTAGAAACCAGGTGCGGTGGTGCATGCCTATAATCCCAGCAGCTTGGGAGGCTGAGGCAGTAGGATCCTGAGTTCAAAGCCAGCCTCAGCAAAAGCGAGGTGCTAAGCAACTCAGTGAGACATTATCTCTAAATAAAAAATACAAAATAGGGCTGGGGATGTAGCTCAGTTGAGTGCCCTAAGTTCAATCTTTGGTGTACTCACCCCACCAAGAAAAAGAAAACTGTTGGAGTCATAGCATGTAGAAGGTACTGCCAGGGCTGCAGTTGTAGTTCAGTGGTAAAGCACTTCCCTAGCACACATGAGGCACCAAGTTTGATCCTCAGCACCACATAAAAATAAATAAAATAAAGGTATTGTGTCCATCTATAGCGTATATATATATATATGCGCTGAATATGCTATTGAGTTGGGCATGTGGGTGCATGTCTGAATCCCAGCTACATGGGAATCTGAGACAGGAAGATTGCAAGATTGAGGCTAACTGGGGTAATTTAGCAAGACTCTGTCAAAATAAAAAATAAAAAGAGCTGGGAATATAGTTCAGTGATGGAGTATTTTAGATTCAATCTTTAGAACCATGAAAAAGCCAGGTGTGGTGGCCATGCCTGTAGTCCAAGCAGCTCTGGAGACTGAGGCAGGAGGATCTCAAGTTCAAAGCCAGCTTCAGCAATGGTGAGACGCTTAGCAACTCAGTGAGACCATGTCTCTAAATAAAATACAAAAAAGGGCTGGGGATGTGCCTCATTGGTTAGGCGCCCCTGGGTTCAATCTCCCATACCACCCCCCCAAAAAAAAGAACCCTGAAAAAACCATAAAGAATATGTTACTGAGATTACAAGTGGAGTAAGTGGTAAAGAGTGGAGAGAAAGGGCCGGACAGGATGGCACACAACCTGTAATCCCAGCGACTCGGGATGCTGAAGCAGGGAGATCATGAGTTCAAAGCCAGCTTCATCAATTTAGTGAGGCCCTAAGCAACTGAGCAAGACCCTGTCTCAAAATAAAATATAAAAAAGGGGACTGGGGGGGCTGGGGTTGTGGCTCAGTGGTAGAGTGCTCACTTAGCATACATGAGGCATTGGGTTCCATCCTCAGCACCACATAAAATAAAGATATTGTGTCCATCTATAATTTAAAAATAAATATTTAAAAAAAGGGGACTGGGGATGTGGTTCAGTGGTTAAGTACCCCTGACTCAATCCCCAGTATCAAAAAGTGGAGAGGGAGGATGAGGTATTTGCTTAAAAAAAGCTGGTTGAACAGAAGCACAATTTATCTAAGAGGGGAAGATAAGGAAAAGCAGCTTGAAAGGTTGACATTGACAGTTTCTGATTTTGTATATTTTAACTTTTTCAGTTTGAGATGTTGAATAGGCCATTGAAAATGTCCATCTGGAGCCAGGAAAGATTACAGCTGGATATATGTTTGAGCATCTTTACTTTTATGATTAGAATTAAATCCATGGATCTGGATGTGATCACTTAGGAAGGCATGCAGATAGAAGAAAGGATATAAAAAGAATCCTAAGAACTGATTCATGGGAGAACTTAGACCTTTGAAGGCAGAGACAACAGAGGAGACAGAGAAGGAATATCCACTCACTGAGAGAAAATAAATAAAAACAGTAGTAAATGTTTCAAGTTGGAGGGAGTAGAGTGAGAACTGAGAAATGATCTCAGGTTCTAGTAAGATGGAGAATACTGATGACATTGTAAATATTTATTTCAGGATGAAAACCTGATTGGGGTGAGTTGATGAGAGAGATATAGGGGAGGCAGTTAGGAGAATGTATGTAAGATGACTCTTTGAGTTTGTGGCCCCAGCTGCCAGGCTCTGGTTCTGGGCATCTGCCCTGTGTCCTCAAGCTGACACAGAATCCTTTGTCATCCTGTTTGGAGGTGCTTATTGGCTGGGCGACAGCTTGTCCTCCTCCCTCCCTCCCAAATGTGGACTTTGCCTTGGCCACTTCATCCTCTTGGTTTAGGAGCTTGAGCCAGGGACAGTGGTGTGCATTCCTTGTATTGTCATTCCTATTCTTCTCTGGAGCTATACGTATATCCTATGATTTCCCCTTTTGTTAGTTGCATATGGCCTAGAAAAGCTGTACAAGAATCCAATGATTAAAAAAGAAAGGCAAAGTTGACTGTAAGGATACTGACAGAAATGGATTACCAACAAAAGACCAACAGGAATCGGTGATAAAAAGAAAGACTAATGCAATTTTCTCAAAGAATCTCAATTGTTTTTAAAATGGACCTGAAGCACCTTCTTTGTGTAATTGTCTCTAAAACTAGAATTTTGTCTAGAGAGTTTATTTATCTGATACTTACTGGGAAATACATTGTACTTATACTTAAAATGTACTTAGTTATGGAGGTGGAGTTGTGGCTCAGTGATAGAATGCTTGCCTGGCACATGTGAGGCACTGGGTTCGAGTCTTAGCACCACATAAAATAATAAATAAAGGTATTGTGTCCGTCCACAACTAAAAAAAAATTTTGTAAATGTACTTAGTTAAAGGCTAAAGTTGTGGTGCTAAGAAATATGTTGATAGTTAACATTGAGGATATGGATTATAAGCAGTGTATTTGATGATATATTAGAGCATATTTGTGTGCTCATGCGAATGATTCCATAGAGGAAATTAATGCAATGGAGAGAGGCATGATTGTGGTAACAATGTCCTTAGGCTGGGGTAGAGGGGAAGAAGGCAATATAATTATGTTTATAGGTAAATTGGTCATAATATAGTTGTGCATATGGGTAAGTTACATTTTTTATTTCTTGCCTAAGAATTTCATAAGAACTGCAATAAGGTATAAATATGATTTCCTGTCTCAAAAAATCACTAATATGGGGCCGAGACTGTGGCTCAGCAATAAGCACTTGCCTAGCACATGCGAAGCCCTGGGTTTGATCCTCAGCACCAGAGGAAAAATAAATAAAATAAAGGTATTGTGCCCAACTACAAGTAAAAAATAAATATTTTTTAAAAATCACAATATGTTTCCAGAAAATATTGAAATAGTCTTGCCTATGAGAGAAAGGAAGAGACCTGAGTAAGAGGAGGAAAGAAGGAAACCAGTTGAATATTTGTGAAATGAATGAGTAATAAACTTAAGGGGAAATTGAGTAAATAAAATTCTTCAGTAACTTTGCCATAATGTAGAGACAAAAAATAACACATAGCCATGTGAAGGAATAAATAAATGGGTAGTACAGAGAATACTGCATAGATATGGACATATGCAGCCACCTTCTTCCATTTATTTATTTAGCTGAGCAAGCTTGAATGAATGAAGAGAGAATTTAATCATTACAGGAAAGTATAAGAGACTAGGGGCAGACAGATCTATTCAGAATAACTATATAACTATGGGAATTAAATGAGTAAAATTATATGTTATGGATTCATTACTTAATAGAGAGTAAATTAGGATTGTCTCTGCTCTTGAGGAGATTTATGGGTAAAAATAAGCAAAATAGGACTGGGGCTAAAGGCCACTGGTAAAGCAATTGCCCATCATGTAGAAGACAAAATTTAGTGAGTATATGTGTTAAAAAGTAGGATATGTTATAAAGGCAAGAAATAAAGAATGACAGCATAGATTTAGGTACTAAGTAGGGTAGATCTCAAAGGAAGTGACTTTTAATCTAAGAGCTTAGGATGAGAAGGAGCCAGCCATGCAAAGAGCTCCATCAGGAAATTTGTGGGAGATGGAGCAGACTGTGCAAATTCCTGAGAGATGAAAGGAAGTTGGGAGATGTCGTAATATCCAAAAGGAGGCCTTTCCAGGTAGCAATAAAGGGAACAGAGGTTTAAGATATATGTAGGTAAATGGCCTTGTTAACCAAATGAGCTTGATTTTAATTTTAAGAATAAAGAGACATTTTTGAAAAGAAAAAATTAAGTATGGATTCCTAATGTTTCATCTCTTTCAAAATCATTGTGTGGAGAATAGTAAATATTCCTCTGGGAATATAGAATCTGATGCACATGGTTTGGGTGATATTTAAGCCTTAGTATTTGTAATAAGCTCCCCAGGAATTCTGATTCACACCTCAACTTGAAAATCACTGGCTTAAATGCTTAACCATTAGTCTTCCTGTCTTATATGAACTCTCATTTTCCTGGTGTTCCTTTTTGCCTTTTTTTGCTTTTTTTCCCCCATATTATTTAGAGTTTGAGTATTACTTTCATTGTCTTGTTTCCACTGTCGAAACTTTACTTCTTTTTTTTTAATACTTTTTTTTTAAGTTGTAGTTAGACACAATGCCTTTATTTTTATTTATTTTTATATAGTGCTGAGGATCGAACCTAGTGCCTCACCCTTGCTAGGTGAGCACTCTACCCAGCCACAGTCCCAGCCCCAAAATTTTACTTCTTTTATTTTTTCTTTTAGATTTGGAGACCAGGTGTGAGACCAAGAAGTTATCTTCAGAAAATGACATTTATGAAATAAATTTATCCCAGTGGAAGCTAATGGAAAGAATTAAAAACCATGGCTTTAAGGGCCTCATTTTAAAAAATGATTGGGAATCCAAAAGAAAATTTGAAGGACAAGAGGGACCTCAAGAGGGATACTTCAGTCAAGTGAAACTCACATCTGAAAAAGTATCCTCTTATCAAAAGCGCACATCTGTGACTCCACGTCAGAGAATTCAATTAGTGGACAAACCCTATGAATGTAAGGAATGTGGGAAGGCTTTTAAAGTACGCCAGCAACTTACTTTTCATCACAGAATTCATACTGGTGAAAAACCCTATGAATGTAAGGAATGTGGGATGACCTTCAGACAAACTGCACACCTTACTCGACATCAGAGACTTCATTCTGGAGAAAAACTTTATGAATGCAAGGATTGTGGGGAAGCTTTCATGTGTGGCCCAGATCTTCGAGTACATCAGAAAATTCATATTGGTGAGAAGCCCTATGAATGTAAAGAATGTGGGAAAGCCTTCAGAGTTCGAGGACAACTTACTCTCCATCAGAGGATTCATACTGGTGAGAAACCCTATGTATGTAAAGAATGTGGGAAGGCCTTTAGACAGTATGCACACCTTACTCGACATCAAAAGCTTAATATTGCTGACAGACTGTATGAATGTAAAGAATGTGGGAAGGACTTTTTGTGTGGCTCTGGACTTAGAGTACATCACAAACTTCATACTGGTGAGAAACCCTATGAATGTAAGGAATGTGGGAAGGCTTTTAGAGTAAGACAGCAACTAACACTCCATCAGAGAATTCATACTGGTGAGAAACCCTATGAGTGTAAGGAATGTGGAAAAACCTTTAGTCGTGGTTATCATCTTATTCTCCATCACAGAATTCATACTGGTGAAAAACCTTACGAATGTAAGGAATGCTGGAAGGCCTTTAGTCGTTACTCACAACTTATTTCACATCAGAGTATTCATATTGGTGTTAAACCCTATGATTGTAAGGAATGTGGAAAAGCCTTTAGACTACTTTCACAACTTACACAACATCAGAGTATTCATATTGGTGAGAAACCCTATAAATGTAAGGAATGTGGGAAAGCCTTTAGATTGCGCCAAAAACTTACTCTACATCAAAGCATTCACACTGGTGAAAAACCCTTTGAGTGTAAGGAATGTAGGAAGGCCTTTAGACTCAATTCATCTCTTATCCAACATTTGAGAATTCATTCTGGTGAGAAACCCTATGAATGTAAAGAATGTAAGAAGGCCTTTAGACAACATTCACACCTTACCCATCATCTGAAAATTCATAATGTAAAAGTGTAAGAAAATCTTATCAGTCCTATGTTGTAGAACATTCTATGAATGTAATAATCTCTTTTGCTTCCTACATGTAGCTGACTTGGCGTAAGGGGTTTTATACCATTAAAAGGCTATGTTGATATGTTCTACCATCATTTCAGCACATTTGTTGTAACTGATCCTATTAATATAACAATGTGGGAAAGATACTTATCTCTATCCCATCACTTTTTTCTTTTGGTTATATTGAAGAAGACACAACTGCTCTGTGCGGTAATTTCTTCTTTGTAAAATGATGGTATAAAACTGTAGCAAAAATGGCTGCAAATTCTTGACATTGTTCCCATTAACAGATGGAGTCCATATTTCCTCCCTTGAATATGGGCAGAATCTGTGACTGCTTTGTCCAGTAGAACATAGTAGAAGTACTTCTGTGCCAGTTTCTGGGCCCATGCTTTACTGGTAAGGTTACTTCATCTCTTAAAACACTTTCTCAAGCTCTGAACTGTCATGTAACAAAGTCTAGCAAATGGAGAAGCCCTGAGATTATATATACAGGGAGAGATATCTGATGAATCCAGTCTTCCAGACATGCCCTTTAAGACACCAGATATTTGATTGAAAGAGTTTTTGATCCTCTAGACCAGCTGATCACCACTGAGTAACCTCAGCTGACACCATGTGGAATAGAAGACTCAACCAGTTAAGTCCCTGCCCAACTCCTGATGCACACAATCATAAAAGAATTTAAAAATTGGTTGTTGTTTTAAGCCACTATATTTTGTTTTATTTATTTTATTCTTAATATTAATCTTTTGAGAATTCTTTTGAAAGACTATGCTTAGTGGTTAAGCACTCTTAGGTTCAATCCCTGGTACAAAAAAAAAAAAAAAGACTATAGAAGTAATGAATATAAATATGCCTTCTACCAACATTTATCCCTTATTCTTGTTAAAATACTGAAAGTGAGAAATTATTTTCCAGTTTATAATAAAACAGGTATTCTACAATCTACATTCTCAAGTCCTAGTTAATATTTAATTAAACGCTAACAAAAGATTACATAAAAGAAAGCTATTTGTAAATTTAAACTTACCTGTATTATAACTCCTGCATTTTTTGCCCCCTTGGAGATGAGTTTTTTGCCATGTTCCCCAGGCTGGTGTCCAAACCGCTGAACTCAAGTGATCCCCAGTCTCCCAAGTACTGATTTACAGTTGTGTGCCACCACGCCTGCCTACATTGTTTGTTTAGTCACTCCTTTGTAACTTTAAAAAAAAATGCTGGATTATTCTACATAGGCTAGTTCGACTCCCTTCATATTGGCTTCTGTGTCCTTTTTTTTTTTTTTTTTTTTTTTTTAGACCACTGTAGCCTTTGATTGCTTTTTTTGCTAACCAAATGCATTGATCAACTATGGAGCACACTAGTGCATTATTGATAAATAAAGGGAAAGACTGGAACATTTAAATCTTTCCTTGCCTTTATGAACTGCATTTCAAAACAACCAAAAGTTGTGAAGGATAGATTATTAATAGAAAATTCTAGCTGGTAAAGATCAAAAGGAGTGATAGAATTTGAAAATTATGCTTATTTATAAAATAATGGGTCTTGGTGGAGATATCCATGGATACAAGACCATGGGTGAAGGATTGATATAAAGCTTATGATTGGTGGTGCTGAATGGCAGCACCCACTAATCTACATTAACATTTCTAAATTAGATCAGCCAGGCTATGCCCTTCTATATGTGATACAATCAATATACAAAGTATCTCCTGTGAAATATTCCCCCCCCCTTCCCCGCTAAAAATTTGCTTCAGAATTACAACTTAGTCTCTGAATCTAATTACCCCTTTACAGGAAACATGGAGAACTAAGGAACACTAAGGAACAGATTAGTGACACAAAGAAGCAAATAATGAAATCCACAATTTGAAAAGTTTCCTGAATTAATGGTTTAATTTCTTAACCAAAATACATATCAAGAACAAAAAGAACCATAATCCTATGTCAAGAATAATAGACATATCAAGTACAGTGTATGGAACATATTGGTATCCTTGTGTTTTAACATTTTGATGTACTTGGGATTTATTTTAATTACGCATGGTGATAGACATAAAAATGATTGTCTTGAAGAAAGTTTATTCTCAGATCCCTAAAAATAGGTATTCTACTATCTATCAGGAGGCATGGCTTGCATGTAGGGCCATATGGGGAAGCACCCAAAGACTTGGGTAAAAGCAGAAATAGAGAGGATAATGCATACCCCAAGGCCTTTATTAGTGATTTGTTGTTTATTGTTTTATTTGGGGGGAAGGAATGGGTAAGGCAGGCTAGACACTTGAGTACTTTTAGGGTGGATAGTTTGAATAATTTTGGCAGATTCTGTGCTACAGAGGTGATTCCTAGTTGTGAGGTGATTCCTAGTACCTGGCCCTAGGGTAATTTAGGGCTGGGGAGTTTTGATGCGGTGTGTGAGTTTGATAAAGCATGGTTGGGAATATGGGCTCTGGATTGTTTGGTTTGTATATCAAAGATCTACTCACAGGGGAACTATTGCTATCTATGCATTAGCTAGTCTTGGGAGGAATCTTCAAAATCAAGGCCTGAACTGCCAGAGCATTAAGGGTACAGAAAATGCAGTCAGTCCAACCTTGATTTGGACAAATTAGTGACAATGTTTTTATATATTGTGTAAATATAACCATGGATTATGTATTAAATGATACTAAGCAATTGTTCATTATGTTAGGCATTATGTTGGCATTATGGGTGTGTGTATAAGTATGTGCTAGAGATCTATACTGAAGTATTGAAGGGTAAAATTATATCATGCCCTATGATTTGCTTTAAAATGTAGTCATGCATCACATAATGATTTTTCAGTCAACAGGGCCACAGGGCTGGGGCTGTAGCTCAGTGGCAGAGCACTTGCCTTGCATGTGTGAGGCACTTGGTTCGATCCTTAGCACCACATGAAAACAAACAAATAAAATAAAGGCGTTCTGTCCATCTACCCAAAAAAAAAAAAAAAAAAAAGTTGACCATATGTTCAACATTGATCCCATAAGATATTATCACCTATTATCTTAATGTCATTAATGTAATGTCATTAATGACATTAATGTCATGATATTAATGTAATGTCATTACCCATCTTAGGTGTCAAAGTAGACTCTGTGATGTTTGCATAACAATGAAATCACCTAAAGATGCATTCCTTAGAAAGTATCCCTGTAAGTAACTGAAAATATGTGGGAGGAATAGATGAAACAAGATTGGCAAAATGTTGCTGTGTTGTATCTTGATAATAGACACACAGGGTTCATTGTGCTATTTTTACTATCTTTACGTATATATGAAAATTTCCATAATAAAAATTTTAAGGTAGAGAATCAAATCTGAAGTGTTAAAATATTTAGAGATGAATAATAATGTGTTGCCTACAAATGAAAATTTGTGGGAAATCACCAAAGCTCTACTAACAGAAAACCCCAAACAATGCATTTAGAAAACCTGGATTGAGGAACCAGTGTTTGTCTTGTTCACCATGCTTTTCCCAATACCTATAATGACTGTCACGTAACAGGCAGTTGATATGTAATGGAAAAAAATTAGCATTAACTTAAGCTAGAAGATTAAAATAAGAAGAAAAAAAACACTAAGGTGTTTGTTACCGTGCATATCTGGAATGTTCCCCAAAGGCTCATGTGTTGAAGACTTGATCCCTAGCTGGTGGCAGTATTGGGAGATGGCAGAAACTTTAGGAGGTGGGGCTCAATTGGAGGAAGGAGGTGACTGGTGGCATGTCCTTGAAGGGTAAATATTGTCCTGGCCTCTCTCTCTGTTCTTCACTGCTGCCATGAGGTAAGAAGCTTTGCTTCACTAATGTTCCCTTCACTACAGGCTCAGAAACAATGGAGCTACCCAGCTGAAACCATGAACCACACTAAGTCTTTCCTCCTTTAAGTTGATTTCCTCAGGTATGTCGTCACAGTGATGAAAAGCTAATGGATACAATAAGTAGTAGGAAGTAATTTATATGATAAAAGAAATAAATGGAACAGTTAATAAAGTAGTAGACTCTAACCAAGGGTGTTCTCTTTGCAGAGATCATTAATACAGAATTGGCAGTTATTGAGGGGGGGAAGATGAATCAGTTACAGCTTTATGTATGAGAAAGGTGAAATAGCTAAATATATCAAGGAGATTTTAAAAATTTAAGTTATATGTTAATACATACATATAGTTGCATATGTATAAACAAACAGAGAATGAGTTATCCTAAGAAACCTAAATTATCAAAATTGGCTCAAGATATTACAGATACCCTGAACAGATCTATAGACAAAGGAAAAAATGAAATGTGGTTATGATCTTATTTTTTAAAAAGAAAGAATTAATAGTTTTTCAGGTAATAAAATATTTTAAAGAACTAATAATCTCTAATAAAATTCTAGATTATTCTATAATGCAAATATCCTAATAATAAAAATAGATGAGAGGGCTGGGGTTGTAGCTCATTGGTAGAGCACTCACTCACCTAGCACATGTGAGGCCCTGGGTTCGATCCTCAACATCACATAAAATAAAGGTATTGTATCCAATTACAATAAAAATAAGTATTTATCAACAACAAAAAAAGATGAGAATACCATCTCAAAAGAAAAATCTGGACCTATTTTACTTAAGATACATGCACACATTAGTAAAGTATCAGTAAATTGAATGCAATATCTATTAAAATAATTATAAAATATAAAATAATCTTGCCAGAAATACATAGGGCTCTGACCTCTTGTGATTTAATTATGTATTTAGATTTTTTTAGGGTTTTTTTTTGTGTGTGTGTGTGTGTATGTGTGCATGCAAGAGAGAGATGCTGGGGATTGAACCCAGGGCCTTGTGCATGTGAAGCAAGCACTCTACCAACTGAGCTATATCCCCAGACCCTAGATTTTTTTTATTTCTAACTTGAACAATTTAACAATGTTGGACAAAAGACATGACCCAGCTCCATTTTTTTTTTCAGTTGTAGGCAACAGATATAATCCCTTTATTTATTTATTTTTAATGTGTTGCTGAGGATTGAACCCAGTGCCTTACACATGCTAGGCGAACACTCTACCAAATAAGTTACAACCCCAACCCTCCAATGATTTTTTACATTATTTTCCTAACTATTTTCATTTATCTGAATTTCATCAACTTTGCTCACACTTGTAATTCCAGCAAGGAGACCTCCTCGCAAGTTCAAGACCAGCCTCAGCAATTTATACACATGAAAACATAGAAATTCAACATGAAAATTTATTGCCTCTGGCCTAGTCTGCTTTGTGCTGCTATAAGAGAATACTGCGGACTGTAATTTGCAATGAATAGGAATTTATTGGCTAATGGTACTGGAGGTTGAAAAGGCCAAGATTTGAGGGGCTGGCATCTAATGAGAGCCTTTGTATTCTGTCATCCCATGGTGGAAGGAAAAATTGAGGATAAGAGAGAGCAAGAGGGGTAAGCTTTCCCTTTTATAATAAGAAACCCACTTCTATAACAAACCCATTCTCATGATAATCCTCTCATGAAGGTAGAGGCCTCAGTGGCAAAACATTTGCCTAGCTATGCAAAGCTCTGGGTTCAATCCCCAGTACTGGGGGTGGGGAGAGAAAGAAGAGGAACCCATTTCTGCAATAAATAACCCACTTCCAAAATGATGACATTAATCCATTCATAAAGACAGAGGCCTTATGACATATTCATCTTTTCCAGGTCCCACCTCTTATGAGTGTCCCACTAGGGATAAAATTTTCCAACACATGAACTTTGGGGTGCACATTCAACCTATAGCACCTTCTACAAATTAAAATGAATATTGTCACAACTGTTTATTTTCAACCAAATCTCTGATGCCACTAAAGATATACCTTAAGATTTGTACTTCCCAAGTCTATTTTGCTCTGATTGGGCAGTTGTCGCTAATCAATCATTCATCATCTGGAATAATACATCTTTACCACTCAGGATTTCAAATTGTTTGTATTCATAAAGAGTAAAATTAACACAAAAAATAATATCTTAAGTAAAATTACTGATATAAGAGTAAAATTAGTTTTTGCTTATAGATGGATGTTTGATAACAATTTGTAACAATCTGTAACAATTTCATGTTAACAGAGGTTTCTTGGAGTCAGCACATTTACTGAAATTTTCTGAAAATATAGTACTTAATAGTATTTGAAGAAAATGTTTTTGTTAAAACAAGCATAGGAGCTCTGCATGCCATATTTTTTGGGGTAGGAATCACATTAAGTGCCTATAAAAATATTCACAGACTGTTTCATTTTATCTAAACCAAAAACATCTCAGACTTCATATAGAATTTGTATTCCCCTTACCTATTCCAGATGTTCTTGGGCAGATGTTGCCATTATCAGAAGTACTTCAAGGATTGAAATGTCTCCATTATGGCAGATCTATGGTTGTATGGCAAAGAAAGCAACTAACATGCTATGTACCCAGCTGCTTGCATTTTTAAAACTTAAAATGGTGCTTTTTTAGGGGATTAAAGGCATGACTCAATGGTAGATCCCTTGCTCAACATGCATGTGGCCCTGAGGTTTGATATCCAGCACTCCACAGTCTATACAAGGTGCTTTTTCAATGGAATAGAAAACCCACAGGCCCTGTCTGTATTTAAACCTTTTATGGATAAATATTTTTATTATATACAATTTTTCACTGTGAAAAATGCCTTACTGAATATCTCTGTGTTTCTTGCTATACATGAGAGTTTTTCTAAGGTGCTTATCAAAAAGCGAGATTACTCTCTCACAATTTATGTTCACTTTCACCCTTGTCGGATATTGCTACAGAAGTAGAGTAGCATTATGGTAAATTTATAATGCCTTTAACTAGTGAAGCAATTCCTTATATCCATGTCTGGTATGAGTTTTAATATTTTCTTGGTTAATAATGAGTTAAGCATCTGTAAACATCTGTTTCATGACTAAACAACTTGCTAATTCACATCTTGCCCATTTAAAAAAAATTTATGTAAGATTTGTGATATTCTTATCCAGATAGTAATCCTTTATGTGTTATAAGTGATGGATTTAACTGTCTTCCAGGTTGTGGCTTATATCTGTATTTATGGTGATTTTGTCAAGTTAAAATTTAAATATGAATGCAATAATAGTTTTCATTATCACAAAAGATTTTCAAAGGCCTAATCTTTTTAATTTTATGTTTTACTAGACTCTTAGTTTTCTAAACAGTTTTGTTAACTGCAAATAGATATAATTTTGGTTTTTCCTGAATATGTATAGTAATTATTTTATTAATCTTATAATAGAACCTTCAGAAAAGGTTTAGTGGGATTATTGATGATAGCAGGATCTAATTATTTCTCCAAATTTAATGGAAATCAGTGTAATATTTACTCTAGATTTAAATAGACTGTTTGTCTCAGTTGTTTCTTGAAGACCCTACTTATCTTTTGTTATTAGAAATGCCAATGGAATATTGTCAGATGCCATTTTGGCACAATAATGTTTTTCTCCTTGAATTTGTTAATGTGATCTGTGGTCATTAAGGCAGTATGGTATTACTTAAGAATGAAAAAATAGAACAATGGATCAAAATAAAGAACCCTAAAAAAGGCCCAACATATATATGTGTGGTCATCTGATTTATAATAAAAGTTCCTCTGCAATGTAGTTGGGAAATTGTGGTCTTTTCAATAAGGAGCATTGGGTCAGTCACATATCTGTATGAATGAAAAATTACTTTTTTTTTTTAATTACCAGGATTGAACCTAGGGGCATTTAACCACTGAGCCACATCCCCAGCACACCCCCCCCCCCGTTTTGTTGTTGTTGTTGTTTGTTTGTTTGTTTTGGATAGGTCCTTGCTAAGTTGCTGAAACTGGTCTCAAACTTGTGATCCTCCTGTCTTGGCCTCCTGCGCAGCTGGGATTACAGGTGTGCACCACTGTGCCTGGCAAAAAATTACTCTTGACTCTTACTTCACACTGCACACAAACAATTCCAGATATATAAATGATCAAATTCTAAAAAGTAAAACAAATTCTTTAGAGGAAAACAATATCTTTATAGAACTGAGGTTGCAAAGATTTTTTTTTAATAGCAAATGAGGGCATTTTGAAGAAAACTTTAATTTTCTTTTTATGTGGTGCTGAGGATTGAACCCAGGGCCTCACATGTACGAGGCAAGCACATAGTCACTGAGCCACAATCCCAGCCCCCAAAGATTACTTAAAAGAGCTAAGAAAGCACTAACCAGAAATAAAAAAGTGGTAAATTTTACCATATTAAGTTTAAGAATCTAATTTTATCAAAAGACACGATTAAGAATATGGAAGAACAAAACACAAAGTGGGAGAATGTTCATAATGTATTTGAATAAAGATTCATCCAGAATATATAAAGAACCCCTATAGATCAGTAAATAGCATAATCAAACAGGAAATGGGGGGGGGCAGCAAATAAGCACTTCAAACAAAAAGGTGCTCAAGTTTTTTTTATCAAGGAAACAGAAAAATTACAACCACAGTGAGATATCACTACATACCTAGCAGATTCACCAAAGAATAAATGTGTACAAAGTGCTTACGTACAATGCATGCCTACACAGTGTGCCACAGAATGTTCCAGCCTCTAACAATACTGAATATTAAAGACAAAATCCTCAAGCCTGGCATGGTGACACACATTTGTAATCCCAGTGACTGGAGACTGAGGCAGGATGATTCCAAGTTAGGCCCAAAGAAACTTAGACCCTCTCTAAAAATCACCAACATCCACAAAAAAAGATTCCCAATCTCTATGAAAATATAGGAAGCAAGCAGCCAGTAAGTACGTAGCTAATTAAGAAAACTTCATATACTCAAGTGATACAATATTAATTCCAAGCAGACTCTGTTAAATAAGAATGTCTATTGTAATTCCTACAATAGATACATAGAAATATAGCTGAAAAGCAAATACAAAAAATGTATTAGAAAAAAATGATTAACCCCCTCAAAAAAGGCAGGAAAGCAGAAGTAGTGGATTTTAAAATGGAACAAATAGAAATCAACAAAAAAGCAAACATGAACCCAGACAAGTTAATAATCAATGTGAATGGTCCAGAGATTGTCATACTGGCTTTTTTTTTTAAAGTCAAACTCAACCACATGCTGCCTGCAAGAGATGTTTTGTTGTTGTTGTTGTTGTTTGTGTGTGTGTGACAGAGTGTGTGTGGTGCTGGGGATTGAACCCAGGGCATTGTGCATAAGAGGAAAGCACTCTACCACTGAGCTATATACCTCCCCAGCCCCCAAGAGATGCATTTTAAATGTAAAATAACAAATAAGTTCAAGGAAAAAAGATGGAATAAGATATGCCATCCAAATAGTAAGTACAAGAAAACTGGCCTGGTTGTATTAGTATTAGACAAAATTGGTATTAAGAGATAAAAGGAATGACAGCAGGGTCAATTCATTAAAAAGACACACAAGTGTGTATGCACCAAGTAATAAATATTCAAAATAACATGAAGCAAAAACTGAACAAACTAAAGGGAGAAACAGATGAATCTACAATAGTGGTTTGAAATTTCAAAACTCCAAATTGGATCCAAGACGTGGAGCTTACAGTGCCTGACCTCCCCTCTGACGCGAAATTGGGTCAGGTAGAGTAGGGAGCAGTAGCCACCAGTGGTGGGAGAAGGAGGCAGCGATGAGTCACTTATAAACTGCGCTCAAGCAGGACCCGAAGCTGAAATGCCAGGAGGGTGAGCGAGTAGGGTGCTTTCATGGGCCTCTTTGTGAAGCATAGTGTGTTACGGTTGCCATAAAGGACAAACAAGTGAAATACTTTATACATTACAGCGGTTGGAGTAAAAATTGGGATGAATGGGTTCCAGTGAACAGAGTACTCAGGTACATGGACACCGATCTGCAGAAACAGCGAGAACCCCCAAAAGCCAATGGGGGCAGTATGCATGGGGGAGGTGAAAGAGGGGTTCCAGGAAAGAATACATCTAGTCTATAACAGAAAACGTTGAGGTGAAAACAAAAAAGAAAAAACAGAAAACACCTGGAAATGGAGTGGTGGCAATAACTAGTGCGACACCTCAGCCTCCTTGGAAGAAAAGGGCCCCGGGTAGATCCTACTGTTGAAAATGAAGAAACATTTATGAACAGAGTTGAAGCTAAAGTAAAGATTCCTGAAGAGCTAAAACCACAGCTTGTTGATGACTGGGACTTAATTACCAGACAAAATAGCTCCTTTATCTTCCTGCAAAGAAGATTGTGGATTCTATTCTAGATATTATACAATTTATAAGAAATCTCGAGGAAATAGATAATAAGTATGTTATTAATGAATTGTGGCAGGACTAAAAGAATACTTCAATGGGCACCCCACTGCTCTACAAATTCAAGAGACCACACCATGCTGAAATTCTTGTAGGTCATCCTGATGCACCCATGTCTCAGGTATATGGAGCGCCACATCTACTGAGATTATTTGTAGGAATTGGAGCGATATTGGCCTATACACCTCTGGATGAGAAGAGCCTTGCTTTATTACTGAAATATTCTCACGATTTCCTCAAGTACCTGACAAAGAATTCTGCAACTTTGTGTAGTGCCAGCGATTATGAAGTAGCCCCTCCTGAGTACCATGGGAAAGCAGGGTGAGGAGATGCTCTTCATTCACTTGTGTCTGGATCTATGTAAACACATTTTTGTTCTTGATCCTTTGCTGAGAGCCACAGCCAAGTCAGAATGGCCCCTGGCATTTTGCCAATAGTATTGGTTGAGAGGCAAGCCATTAAGATGATGCTGGATTGATTCGGTTGTATATTAGATCTTTACTGCCCAACTCGGCCTGCTACTTTGGAGTTCTCCTGGGGATTCCTGGAGAGTTCCCATTGGTTGGGGAAGTGCTGGAGGAGGGATTTCCGGTTGGTGGTTCCTGGAGGAGATGCATGCATGGCGTTGGGGAGAATTCCCGGGGAGTGTGTGTGGAGTGTGCTGGTGGAGTTCAGAAATAAAGTTTGTTCCTGCTTTAGTGGCTTGTGATTTGTGCCCAGCCAGACTGCGGCAGTCCTTTGAAGATGTTGGTGTATAATAGAATTTTTTTAACTGTTTGAATTTTTAAAATATTTTCAGTTATGGATAGATACAATAACTTTATTTTATTTATTTATTTACTTCTATGTGGTGCTGAGTATGGAACCCAGGGCCTTGCACATGCTAGGCGCGTGCTCTACCACTGAGCCACAACCCCAACCCCAAAAGCTGCTCTTGAATGCTGGTGGTTCTATTCCTTTGACACTATACACTTTTATAATATGTTAATGCTCTATGATAAAATGTTCTGATTCCTAGTGCCAAAGTTTCAATTCAGTGTGTATAACTGAATACACTCATTCATTTTTGCTCCCCCCCCTTTTTAAATAGTGCTTAAAGTAAAGACCCATCCTTTGCAAGTCATCCATATTATTCCTTAGGTATTATATCTTTGCTCAAATTGTTGAAGAATGGTGGCTTGTTTCATGGCTTTTGTATTTGTGTCTTATGCACGTTTTAACATGACAGACAATGCATTGTGTAGCTATAGTTTTCTGGAAAAGTCAATCTTTTAGGAATTGTTTTTCAAATCTTCAATAATTTTTTTCTCTAAATTTCAAAAATCATTTCAAAAACTCTCCGGACTTGATAGAACAACTAAAGAAAAATATGTCAAATATAACAACAAAAAATACCCACTAAACAATAATGACAACACATCAAAATTTGTGGAATATAGTTAAAGTAGTACTTTAGAAGAAAAATTATGGATTTTGGAAGCTTAGATTAAAATATTTTAAATCAATTAGACCTGTTTGCTAAGAAGCTACAAAGAATAAATTACTCAAGTAGAATGAAAGGCTGAAGAGCAGAGATGACATACTGAAGAAGACATATACAAGTATACAACAGAGAAAATTATAATTTAGTTTCTTAAAAATGTTAATAAAATTAGTAAAAATCTGAGCAAGTTAATGGAGAGAGAAAAAATAGCCAAGCACAGTGAGGGGAACCCATAATCCCAGGTACTCAGGAGGATCCCTTGGGCCCAGGAGTTGGAGACCAGCCAGGGCAACATGGCATGACCCTCTGAGAGAGGGGAGGGGAGGGAGGGAGGAGAGAGAGAGAGAATGAATACATGAATTATAGACATTCAAAGGTCATCATAAACATTATAATAAATTCAATATAAATGAAAAGAACAAATTTCCTGAGAATACAACTTAAGAGAATTTATACAAATTGAAATCTAAAAGCCCTATATCTTTTAAAGAAATTCAGTTCTTAACTGGGCATGGTGGCACACACCTGTAATCCCAGCTACTCGGGAGGTGGGCCAGCCTGAGCAATTTAGTGAGATTCTGTCTCAAAATTAAAAAAAAAGAAAAGAAAACATTAAAAAAATTCAATCCCCAGCCCATAAAAAAAGAAAAAAAAATGTCAAGGCTCCTTAGTGAGGGGTGTAAATAATTCAGTATGAGGGCTGGGGTTGTGGCTCAGTGGTAGAGTGCTCGCATAGCACGTGCTAGGCCCTGGGTTCCATCCTCAGCACCATATATAAAATAAATAAGTAAAATAAAGGTATTGTGTCAACTACAGTTAAAAATATTTTAAAATAATAAAAAATTTAAAAAAAATTTTAAATTCGTTATAGAGTTTCAAAATGCCTCAAAATTTAGTCAAAACAAAAAGGAAGGGTCTGGGGTCATAGCTCAGTGGTAGAACACTTGCCTAGCATATGTGAGGCATTAGGTTCTATTGTCAGCATCACATATAAATAAATAAAGGTCCACCAACAACTAAAAAAATTTAAAAAAAGGAAATATGGAGAAACTAAATTCTTTTTATTAAGTTTTTTTAAAACCTTTAATTAATTTACTTATCTTTATATGGTGCTGAGGATCAAACCCAGTGCCTCACACTCTGAGTTACAACCCCAGCCCCTTTTTATTATTTTTGTTTTATTTGGATGGATTGTTGCTTTCCTCACATAAGCTCAATCATAAACATGTAAATAGTAATTTGTTTTGAATTTTAAAATATTTTCACAAAAATCTTAAGGAGCTCAGAATTTTCTTTTATCTCCTACTTCACATTTATTGTTTGCAAATCGAGGCTTAATAAGATCAGCCTAGATATTTTCAAGGATCTGCTAAAACTATATTCTTAAGAACTCAATCTTCTATCTATTAATAATATATTAACAATCTAGGATGGGGAGGATGCCATCATGTACTCCCTGGCGGGCTCATCTGTGTCTTTTCCCAAGGAACCCAGGCCAGGACAAGCTCAATAACTCCTCTGAGAAAGATCTTGCAACACATTCTCTCTAATGTTCACTTTTCAAATCTCCTCATCAGGAAGACAACAATTCTAAATATATGTGCTTAAGAGAGCTTGAAAATATTTTAGCAAAACCTGACAGAACGAAACGGAAAATACACAGCCTCTTTAGGTAACTAGCAGAACTATGATTTTAAAAATCAGTAAGAATAAATATCTAGCACCGAGAGCGTTGCTTGGTGGAAAGACCCTGAGGCTCGACCCCAGACATCCCCAAACAAACAAACAAACAAATAATAAAATGGCAATGTCAACCATTTTAACATAACAGAACAGGAACTCTCACAATGGTAGTGTGCGACAGAGTGCTAGAGTGCAAAAGGGGCTGAGGCAGGGCGACATTGAGAGCTTCAGGGAGCTGGAGCAACCTTTCAAGTCGTGTAGATTTTGCTGGACTTTGCGAGATTTTTTTCTTTTTTCTTTCTTTATTTTCTTTTCTTTTCTTTTTTTTTTTTTGTAGTTGCAGATGGACAGAATGCCTTTCTTTACTTTAATTTTTATGTGGTGCTGAGGATCGAACCCAGTGCCTCATGCATGCTAGGCAAGTGCTTTGCCACTGAGCTACAGCCCCCGCTCTTTGCGGGTATTTTTATTGGGGTGTCTGATATATAGGCCCGCCCCGCTGGAGTATATATACTGAACACACAGTACATATGTTAGGTGTCTGCAGGTAGCATGGATTTTTCTAACCCTGGTAGGGAAACAATAAAAACTCTTAAGCTGGTGGAGAGCTCCTGGTCCTTCCACTGGCCGGCCAGCCAGTTCTTCCCGACCCCCAGCAGCTGCTCTGGTCCCCACCTCCCGCCCCCACGCTTGCGCACTCTGTGCAGCTGGTTGGACTGGAGCCGGACTTTCCCCACGGCGGACTACATTTCCCACAAGCCCCCATGCGGTTTCCTTCCGGCTTCCCTGCTGCTGTCGGCTGGGAGAGGTGAGTTGGTCGCGTGCACTGAGGAAATGGGCGCGGGGGCGGCGCGGGGGCGGCGCGGACTTCTGTGTGAGTCGGGTTTGCAGTGACTCTGGAGTTTTGTGACGCTGCCTGGGCACCAGGTGCCCTACTGCGCCCTCTGCCCTCCAGCTTCTGGGCCCACAGGAATGGCTCCGAGTTAGGTATCTGAACCCCAGAGTGAAGGCCCCCAAACAAAAAGACGCAATCCTGAGAACTGCTGAACAGCTCCAGAGCACCGCGTTACGGCGTTCCCTCCCTAGGAAGTCGGTGAACAGATTGCAGTTTAGCTTTGGTGTACTGTGGCCTTTCTCACTGATCCTGGGAAGGGTCGGCTTTACGTCTTCATTTCCAGCGGCTTATGTGTGTGGAAGATGGTGGGAGTAGCAGTGGCTGCGGAGTTGGGTCCTGAGTCAGGGCTCCGAGGCCGGGCTCCAAGAAAGGCTCGATGTTTCGATTCTCATCTCTTTTCCCCAATCCTGATGATCTTTAGGAAAGCGGAGGGAATGGAGGAAGTTATTGTTGTTGCATATATAAAAACGTAACGTCAATATTAATTTGTGTTTCTTCCTTTATTAAATGTAATTTTAATTTTTTCCAGGCATGGGATATTTTGCTTCCATCTTCTGGGAAAGAGCAAAATCCGAACGGACGGGGGCGGGGCGGAGGCGCCGGGAGAGCGGCAGCCTTGTCATGATCAGGCTAGGAAAGAAGAGACAGCTAAAGCAAAATTAATAGAAAACATTATTTCCCCCTAGGTCATACCACAGTTGTTAAATACCATAAATACTTCCTCTTTAAAGATTATGACTTTCTTATGAATGATGCTCCAAGTTGCTTTGCTTTTTTTTTTTTTTCTTCCCTGCGGGGCGTGGGGAATAGACAGAGGTTTATTTAGGAAAATTACATACACATTCAAGGAAGAATGGGAAAATTCGGGCTGTGTGAGAAGCAGCTCTGACTTGGGCCAGGGGTTGCTTTGGTATTTTTATTTTGTAAATGGAAATACCAATTCCAGCCACCTCATATTAACACTCAGGCTAGCACTCAATCTCCCAAGTAATCTCTGTTCTAATTTCATTTTAGAAACAGCAGCCATTCTAGATCCCCACTGTCCTTAGATCCTCTTCAGAATCCTTTAAGGAGGTCTGGGGTAGAGCAGTTGCTTTCCATGAGTGAGGCCGAGTGCTATCCCCAGCATCACAAAACAACACAACTATTAAAACCCCTTAGACAGTGCTTGATACAGTTAATTTAACTGTTACTCTTCTGTTGTAATTCTGTATTTTTCTTCATGGTCTAGGTCCAAAATTTACAAGTATTTTGCTACATTTGCTTTTATACATCCACATTTCCTCCTTTTGTAAATTGTTGATAATCTAGAATTGCCTATAAAGGTGATGCTTTGTAGTTTATTAATTAGCATAATAAAAAAGAGCAAGGCTAAGAAGCCTATTTTTTATTGAGAGAGAAAAGAGCCAAAAAGAGTTTCTTTAATTATTATAGAGAAAAGGATATGTGGATTCTTTATCTTAAAAGATATAGCTGACTTTCATTAAATACTTTTTAATGAAACAACTCTAAGTGCTTTATTTGATATGTGTTACTTAGTCCACATAAGGTCAAAGGTAGAAACTATTCCAGGCGTAATGTCTCAAGCCTGTAATCACAGTGTCCTGGGAGGCTGAGGCAAGAAAATTGTGAATTCAAATCCAGCCTCAGCAATTTAGAAAGGCATAGCAACTCATTGAGACAATAAAATACAAAATAGGGCTGGGGATGTGGCTCAGGTGTGTGTGTGGGGGGGTGCCAGGGTTGTGGCTCAGTGGTTAAGTACCCGAGGAGTTCAATCCCAGCTACAAAAACAACAAAAAACCCCTATAATTATCACCATTTTATTTAGAGGGACACTAAAATATTGAAAAGTAACAGATAACATGATTAATAACTATTAGAGCTGAGGTTTTTATCCTGGGGGCGTCTGACAGCAAAGCATGTTAGTAATAGTATACCAGTATACCAAATCTCATCATTATGTATACTTAAAAAAAAAATACTTCTTGCTTTAGTAATCCATCACCATGTGGGGAAAAATACCAGTTTTGATGATAAAAAAGTTACGATCAAGGTATGTTCAGATAATACTAAAGCTATGACATTGCCATGGTGGTAAATGTATTTTTTAATGTAAGATATAATTCTTACAGTTTTTATTTATGTACTTTTAGAGAAAGGGTCTGGCTATGTTGCCCAGGCTGGTCTCCAAGTCCTGGATTCAAGTGATCCTCCCACCTCAGCATCCTGATTGGTTGGGACGGAGGCCAGCTTACAATTTTTATTTTGCCGATGTTAAAAATGTGCAGGATGGGCTGGGGCTAGAGTTCATTGGCAGAACACTTGCCTAGCATGTGTGAGGCACTGGGTTCAATCCTTAGCACCACAATAAAATAAATAAATAAAATAATTAAAAAGAATTTAAAAAAAAAAGGACAAGAAGCTTCAGCAGATGTCGTAGGGCTTCATAGGCATCTTAGCCTATAAAGGACTGGTTCAGAAGCAAAATAAGCCCATTTGTCAGAAAAATGAGAAAGGAGGCAGCCTTATGTTATGTTGTACAATAGAGCTCTTGAATTTACTCCTCCTGTCTTAGAATTTGTATCCTTTGACCACCCGCCCTGGCAATGCCCTCTACCTTCATCCATATTATAACAAATGAGAGGATTTTTTTTTTTTTTTTTTTTTTTGTAGTACTGAGCATTGAACCCAGGGGTATTCTACCACTGAATGGAGGGGCGGTGGCAGTACCAGGGATTGAACTCAGGGGCACTTGGCCACTGAGCCACATCCTCAGCCCTATTTTGTATTTTATTTAGAAACACTGACTTGCTTAGTGCCTTGCTTTTGCTGAGGCTGGCTTTGAACTCTCAATCCTGCCTCACCCTTTTGAGCCACTGGGATTACAGGAATAAGCCACTATCCCCAGCCCTTTTATTTTTTAATGTTTTTATTGTTGATGGATCTTTATTTTTTATTTATTTAAATGCGGTGCTGAGGATCGAACCCAGTGCCTCACACATGCTAGGCAAGTACTCTACCACTGAGCCTCAACCGCAGGCCCCTTTTATTTTTTATTTTGAGACAGGGTCTCACTGATTTGCTGACATTGGCCTCAAAATTTCAGTCTTCCTGCTTCAGCCTCCCAAGTAGCTGGAATTACAGATGTAATTACAGTTGTTACCATACCTGGCAAGATATCCTCTTTACGGTTGGATGTTATTCCATTGTGTATATATATCACATTTAAAAAAATCCATTCATCTGTTGATGGACACATAGGTTGATTCCATATCGTGGCTTTTGTGAAGAATGCTATAATAAACATAGGAGTATGGCTACTGCTTCAAAATGCCAGTGTCTTTTCACTATATACTCTTAGTATGATGACTTTTGGTTCTATTTTTAATTTTTAGTGGTGTCTCCATACTGCTTTCCATAATGAATGTTCCAGTTTATTTTTGCCACCAGTGTGAGGGTTCTTTTTCTCTACATCCTCTCCAGTACTTCTTATCTATTATTTTTTTGTGAGGTGAGGATCTTTGTGTGTGTGTGTGTGTGTGTGTGTGTGTATATATATATATATATATATATATATATATATATATATATATATATATATATATATATTTCTTTTTTTTTTTTTTGTACCAGGGATTGAACTCAAGGGCAATCGATCATTGAGGTATGGCTCCTATTTTGGATTTTATTTAGAGTCGGAATCTCACTGAGTTGCTTAGTGCCTCACTTTTGCTGAGGCTGACTTTGAACTCGTGATCCTCCTGCTCAGGCTCCCGAGCTGTAGTTGGACCAATACCTTCATTTATCCATTTATTTTTATGTGGTGCTGAGGATCGAGCCTAGTGCCTCCCACGTGCTAGGTGAGGGCTTTACTACTGAGCTAAAACCCCAGCCCTTGTTTGGCCATTTATATATTTTCTTTTGAGAAATGTCTATTCATGTCTTTGCTCATTTTAAAATTTAATTGTATGTTTTCTTGCTATTGAGTCATTTGAGATCCTAGTATATTGGATATTAACACCTTATTGGGTGTACAGTTTGCAAATATTTTCTCCCATTCTGTAGGTTATCTCTTTTTAAAATTTTTTTATAGTTGTAGATGGACAGCATGCCTTTATTTTATTTGTTTATTTAATGTGGTGTTGAGGATCAAACGTGTGTCTATTAGGCCCATTTGGTCTAGAGCATAGGTTAAAGCAGATGTTTCCTTATTGATTCTCTTCCTGTCCATTTCTGAGAGCAGGATTTTGAAGTCCTCCACTACTGTAGTCCTCCACTCCCTTCAGATCTGTCAATATTTGCTTTATATATTTAGGTACTCTGATGTTGGTTGTATATATGTTTATAATTGTTACATCCTCTTGCTAAATTAACTATTTTATCACTGTATGCTGACATTCTCTGTCTTTTTGCCATTTTTTATTTTGTTTTATTTTATTTCATTTTCATGAAATATCTTTTTCCATGCCTTCATTTTCAGTTTATAAGGGTTCTTGCAAGTTAAGTAAATCTCTTTAGGCAGTATATAGTAGCATTTTGTTTTTTTAATAACTTCATCCATTGTGTGTCTTGATTTCTCTCTTTTGCTAGCTTCCTTTGTGGTTAAGTCATTTTCCTCTAGTGGTATATTTTAATTCCTTGTTTTTTATATTTTGAATATCTACTCTAGGTTCTTCTTCTGTGGTTACCATGAAGCTTATTAAAAAAAAAAATCCTACAGCAGGTTATTTTAAGCTGATAACAACTTACCTTTAATCACAAAACAATCCCTCAAATCTTCACTTTTACTCTGATCCTCCCATTTTGAATTTTTGATGTTATAATTTAATGTTTTTACTGCATATCCCTGAAAATTATTGTAGCTCTTATTATTTTAATATCTTTCTTTTAACCTTCATGCTAAAGATATGATTTACATACCACCATTACAGTTTTGGAGTATTCTGAGTTTGACCTTTTTAACCAGTGAATTTTATAGTTTCAGATGTGATAAATTCCTTCAGCTTTTTTGTTTGGTACTGGGGATTGAACCCAGGAGTGCTTAACCACTGAACCCCATCCCCAGCCATTTTTGTATTTTATTTAGAGGCAGGGTCTCATTAAGTTGCTTAGAGCTTCACTAAGTTGCTGAGGCTGGCTTTGACTCACCATCCTCCTGCCTCAGCCTCCTGAGCTGCTGGGACTACAGGCATGTGTCACTGCGCTTGGCTTTCCCTGAGCTTGTTTGTCTGGGAAAGTCTTTATCTTGCTCTCAATTCTGAGGGATACCTATGGTGAGCATAGTGTTATTGGTTTATAGGTTTTTTTTCCTTTAGCACTTTGAATATATCATCAAATCCTCTCCTGGCATGTAAGGTTTTGCTGAGAAGTCTGCTACTAGCCATATTGGAACTCCCTTATATATTATTTGCTTCTTTTTTCCTGCTGCTTTCAGTCTCCTCTCTTTGTCTTTCATTTTTGATAGTTTGATTATAGTGTTTATGGTAGTCTTGTCTGGGTTGAGTCTGGTTGGTTAATTTTGACCTTCCTATCCTAAGGTATTTACAGTTTCTTCAGGTTTAGAAAGTTTTTCTGCTATTTCCTTTTCCTTTCTTTCTTTCATTTTTTTTCTTTTTGTTTTTGGGGTACTGGGCATTGAACCGAGGGCCTTACACTTTCTGACCATACTCTACTGCTGAGCTATGCCCCCATCCCTGTTACTTTTTGAAGTAAGCTTTCTACGTATTTCTCTCTTCCTTTAATTTCTTTGACTAAAACATTTGCTCTTCTGCTGTTATCCTATAAACCCTGTAAAGCTTTCTTTGTTCCTTTTCATTTTTCTTCTTTATCCTGTAGTTATATATTTTCAAATAACCTGTCTTTGGGTTCACAGATTCTTTCTTCTGCTTGATTAGTTCTCAGGTTGGTGCTCCTTTGTTCTATATTTTATTTCCTCCATTTTATTTTTCAGTTCCAGGATTTCTTCTTTTTAATCATTTCAAACTCTGTATTAAATCTCTCCTTTTGGTCACTTATTGTTCCTTTGTTTCATTATTGTTTCCTTGGTTGATTTGTCTCTTTTCATTTTCTTGAAGTTTGGTGTGCTTCCTTAAAACAGTTAATTTAAATTCTTTGTTAGGCATCACATCTATGTCCATTTCTTTAGGGTCAGTCATTGGTTCTTTATTTTGACACATTGGTAATGTCCTGTTTCCTTGGTTGTTCTTGATTCTTATTTCCATCTGTCAGTGTCTGCATTTGAAGAAGTAGGTACTTATTCTAGTCTTGAGAGATGGCCCTTCAATAGTTAGCCCATCTGGAGATTTGGTGTGTCTGTTGTGATCTCAGCCTCAGCCACTACAGTGGGCATGGAGCTTGGATGTGCCAGAAGCCTGGAGCTTCTGTGCCTGGCCCAGTGTTGGGATATGCCAGAAACTACTATGCTTGTAGCGGCATTGCCCACATCTGAAGCTTCAGGCTACCGGTGCTAGCACTATGCCAGGGTACATTAGAAGTCTGGAGCCTGCTGTGGCTGTCATGGCACTGTGGCTTTCTTGAAGTGAGAGGCCACTGAGTCCGCCTGCTGCTGAGGGATATGCAGAGTCTAGGCCCATTGATGTTGTGCTGATGGTGGTACAGGCTGAAGATCATGTCCACCCGGTAAGCCTGAAACCATTGCTGGTTTTATTGTAGTTGGATTCCAAGGCATAGTTCAGTGCTTATTTTTTCTTTTTCTTTCCCCAAGGGGGATAATATCTCTCTGTGCCATATAACTTGGAGTTGGGGAAGGGGAAACACAAGTTATGTAAAACTATCCTTGCTGCCTTATTCATTGTGTCTTTTCTTATTGTTGAGCTACAACCAATTATGGTGATTTAGCTCATGGTTTCCTAGCATATGTGAAAGTATTTTTATTTGTATATAGTTGTTCTAATTGATGTTTCTGTAGATTGCTAGAGAGACATGCTGGGCCATCTTGTGAATTGAAGTTTTGTGGGTTTTTTCCTTTCTTTCTTTCTTTTTTCTTTTTTTAGGGAAATGTTCATGCTCAGACTTCTCTGAGTGAAGTAGAAATCCTGTCCATCAGAACCCAAAACCAAAGTTGAAAGAGAATTGCATTTTAGTTAGAGAATGTGCATTCAAAACAAACATCTTCCACTTGACTGGTTTGACTTCTGAGCAAAAGTATGCCAAAAGGCGAAAACTACATTGTGTCATGATACTGAGGATTAATTTACAAATATTTATGAAGTACCCGTCACATAGATTCTCAATGAAAAAATGATGTTGGCTAACTGTAGGAATCATGATTCTTCTCCTCCCCAGTCTGGATACTTAAACGGATGTCCTGATTGGGAAACTGGAGTGATGAGTTGTCCTTGCTAGGGAAAGGAAGTGCAGTCTTATAATGGAAGCAGCTGCCAGGTTCAATCTGTGTGATTTTTTTAGTCTTTTCTCTTTAGGAAGTTCTAGTCCAATTTTGGGACCAGATTCACATTGCTGAATGGAGATCAGAAATCCTCCTGTAGAAGTATCTGGACTTCTATACCAAGTCCATCATCATTCATTTGGATTTTTTTCAAGGCTTATATTTCATCAAACTCCCCATATTCTCCTCTAGTTTTGTGTGGCTATGGGGTATGTCTGGGTATAGTATGGGAAGTTGTTGGAAGTTGGAATGGAAGAGGAAAAAAATGTTCATATTAAAATAAGTTATTTGGAACTATCTTGCTTTCCACATAAATATTTAAAGTTTAAATTTTAAGGTAGTTTTATGAAATATTTTATAAATATATGCAATGAATGAGCATTTAATTTTTTGTTTATGTGAATCATTCATTAATGTTCCTTCTTTTCTTGTAGTTCACACTTTTATTTTAATAAATATTATTTTGAGTTAAGTAATTAAAAAAAATAAGTTATTTGGTCTGGTCTTATAGCTTCTTTTTCTTCTTCCAGCTCTGGTTTGTTTTGATTCTGGAATTCTCCAACAGAAATATATTGAAAAGGACTAAATCAATTCTTGCAGTTCTAAAACCATGGCCCATGTAAGTTAATGTTTTTCTTTCCTTTTTGAAACATCAGATTTCCATATTATTTCTAGAGTGATCATTCTAGATCAATTTCTAGATCATCTGTACATATTCATTTCTTTTTCTGAATCTTCTGATTTAACAGAACTCCATCCAAGAACCTGCTCCAATTTCTCTCATTCCTGAGAGGACTGGGTCAGAGAACCCACCCATGCCTTCCCTTCTTCACTAGTGTTGACCATCACCCATCTTCAGAACCTTCTGCCAAAAGCAAAAGTGAAATGCCTTGAGAAAATATAGACTTTATCTGCAGAATGTCCCTCTTTTAACATTTTCCAATGGAATGACTTTTGATTTTAATTCTTAAACTTCAGAAAAAATGTATTTCCCTTAATACAATGATTTTTGATCTATTTATATAGAAAAACTTATGTCCCTGGTTTGTGGCATTTTCAAAAAGTAAGGCTGTTTCATGGAATTTAGCATATAAACAGAGAAGCATAAAAATATTAAGTGTTGAACTGAATGAATTTTCTTAAATTGAGTACATTTATGGTTCCAGATCAAGAAAGGAGTATTACTAGCACCTCAGATGCCCCTCTTTCAGTCACTCCTTATATAACCACTATCCTGACTTTGAACATCACAAATTAGTTGTGCTTATATTTAGAACTATAAATGGAATCATATAGTTCATTAGTATTTTTTAAAATACTAATCTTTTAAAACAAAAACAGTGTCCTGGAAGAGTCTAGTTGTATTCCACATGTAATTGCTAGACCACCAGAATCACCTATAGATGTTTTAAAATATATGTGTCTTGGGGCTGGGGATGTGGCTCAAGTGGTAGTGCGCTCGCCTGGCATGCGTGCGGCCCAGGTTCTATCCTCAGCACCACATACAAACAAAGATGTTGTGTCCGCCGAAAACTAAAAAAGTAAATATTAAAAAAATTCTCTCTCTCTCTCTCTCTCTCTCTCTCTCTCTCTCTCTAATAAAGAAAAAAATATATATGTGTCATTAAAGGAAATGTGTATATCTGGTGCTGCTGGTGGTAAAGTAGGCACCTGAGCATCAGATAAATGTGGGTCATTCCTACTATTATGTCCTTGTTGGAAATTTTTTTCATAGTGTATTGCACATGTTAAGCTCTTGGTGTTTTTCTAGCATAAAATTAGTTTTTTAAAGATTGGAAACGATTGAAGAAAATTGTGGAGAAAGATGCAAAGCAAATGAGAAATATTAATATTAATTAATTTAGTAAAAAAGTCTAAAATGATATATATGCTCTGACCCACTGTATATTACAATTCTGTGTTGGAGGAAAATCTTGTGAAGCTAATTGGAAGGTTGAAATTAACATATAATGTATTATTAATCTCTAATTTAAAATGATGAAAAAAATAGGTATCTGGTAATATATTAGAATGCCTGATTTTTAGGAATGGATTATTGATAGTGTTTTGAATATTCCTTGAATATCTGTGGTTTGATGAAAGAGAGAATTTGTACCTATTTGATTTTTTATGGGAAAAACTCTAAACTCCTCCACCAAGCTGAATTTTTAAGTTATATAAGTTAGGATTTAAACATTGACTGATCTCAATTTCTGTATGTGTTGAGATCTTTTAAGATTGGATGGGTTGGATAGGGATGTAATTGAGACCTTATATGGTAGGACCTAAAATGTTGTGTACTGTCTTTTTTTTCTTTTTTCTTTTCTTTTCTTTTTCTTTTTTTGGTGGTAGTGCTAGGGATTGAACCCATGGCTTGGAGCATGGAAGGCAAGTGCTCTACCACTGAGCTACACCCCAGCCCCAGCCATGCATGTGCTGTCTTGACATCTTTGTCAAGTTTTCAAAGGTTTAACCATGAGTGCCCTGCTCACACCAGATATGCCCGTTTAACCAGTGGAAAAGTCTTCCTTCCTAGCTAGTTCCTCTATCAGCTGGACAAGTTATACCCCTTGTTGTCCTCAGATTTCTCCTCCTGGCTGCCCATGGAATTATTCAGACAAGCCAGTCACATTCTCCTATGGAACCAGAGAACACCTCATCCTCTTTAAAAGCCTAGCTTCCTCCCATTGCCCCTGTTGTTCTCTTTATTTCTGAATGTAACCCCTGTGGCCCTCTATGATGTGTGACATCTTCCTTCAGACTATGAGTATATATGAATAATAAATTGGAGTCAGTCTCATCTGTCTAGCCTCTGCTTGTTTGTCTATCTAGTGCTTTTTTAGGGTAGATCACCTCTCATCACTAGGGTGAGTGGATGGTGAATGAAACAGGGCTGCAAATAGAAAGATCAAGAATCACTTCTGATGAGTTTCTCCCGGAAAGAATAATGTCAGGAACAAAGTCATTGAGTATTTTCATAGGATGTGCTGATCTAGATCAGAATTTTTCAACATTGGAACTATTGACATTTTGAGGCAAGAGAATCCTTTATTTTAAAGGATTATTCTGTGTATTGTAGGTTGTCTTACAATATTCCTGGCATTTACCCACTGTGTGTCAGTAACGTCACATCCCTTCCTCTGAGTTGTGACAAAAAAAATTGTCTCCAGATATGGCCAGGTGTGTGTGTGTGTGTGTGTGTGTGTGTGTGTATTTATTTATTTATTTTTTAGTTGTAGTTGGACACAATACCTTTATTTCACTTATTTATTTTTTGTGTGGTGCTGAGGATCAAACCCAGGGTCTTGCCTGTGCGAGGCGAGCGCTCTACCGCTGAGCCACAACCCCAGCCCTATCTTTTTTTTTTTAAGTATTTATTTTTTAGTTATAGGTGAACACAAAGTCTTTATTTTAATTTATGTGTTGCTGAGAATCGAACCCATGCCTCATGCATGCTAGGAAAACACTCTACCTCTGAGCCACAACCCCAGTCCTGGCCAGATGTCTTTTGGGTAACAAAATCACTCCTTGTGGTGGGGCTGGGGTTGTGGCTCAGTGGTAGAGTGCTCACCTAGCACATGGGAGGCCCTGGGTTCGATCCTCAGCACCACATAAAAATAAATAAAGATATTGTGTCCAACTAAAAAATAAATATTAAAAAAAAATCACTCCTTGTTGAAAACCACCAGTCTGTAGTGTTCTCTTTACCATATCTTTATGATTCAGAATTCTGTAACTCAGGAACAAAAAAGATGCTCAGTGAGAGCTTATAGTAAAGAATAAGAAGGTTATTCAAATGCATAAATATTAGATGTTATAGATAATAAAAGAAGACTTTTGAGGTTACATTGAATTCAAACATCTGAATTTTAAAAAGAGAACCAAATATATTCAAAATGAGGACTACTAGGTAACAAATTTTGAAAAGTTTACTGAAGAATTGGTTGGAACATGGGAAAAGGTTTTAATAAAATCTGACTTTGTGTGAACTTGAGGCTTCTGAGATTTTAAAGTACATTTGGGAGAAATTTTGTCAATTTTTTTTTCATAATCATTAAAGGGATAAGAGGGTAGAAGACCTCATTCATATTTCTTTAGAATTTGTATGCATAATTTAGTCTGACATTTTTTTTTTGGTTATTTGTTCATTTCCAGATATGTTTGGATAAAAATTTTTTCTGTAGCCACAGTATTATTCAAGAACATATAGACACTGCTTTAGAGATGCTAATTTTCTTGCTGTCCCCTACTTACATCATAAGTTTTCAGCTTTGTGCTATGTACATGCTATGTAGTTCTCACTGTACCATGTAATCATCAGTCTTTTCTCTTTTCATTTAAAGAATACTTAATCTATTTCCACAAGTAATCCATGAGTTTATATTTCAGGGTTCAGTGACATTCAGGGATGTGGCCATAGACTTTTCACAGGAAGAATGGGAATTCCTGGACTCTGCTCAGAGGGACTTATATAGGGACGTAATGTGGGAGAACTACAACAACTTCCTCTCACTAGGTAAGAGTATCCCAAAGGAAATTAACTTTTTTTACTCTCTATTTCAGGACATATTTTGAAAATCTAGCTATATTTTTTACTGTCTGTTTTTAAAAAGAATGGTTTAGGATTTGTTAAATTGGAAATGAGCCCCTTCATTTAACATGAAATCATTCTCAGCCTGCTGTGTTTTTCACACTTTCTTCAGACTCTAATTCTTGGTGTCCTTAGTATTCCAGGAGCTGAATTTGAATATGGCAGAATATTGCCCAAGAAACCAGATTTCACATTGTATTTGAGATCAGAGTTGACATAGTTGCTTCATGTTCCTTTCTAATCTTTCTGCAGCGAGGATATTCAGATGGCTTCTAAGTTTCCCTAAAAATCAAAGGAGTTCAGAAAGAAAGAGGACAAGAGAAATGTTCCTTGCATCTGTTTGCATTTAGGCATTATTGAGTACCATTTTTATTTATAGTTAACGGTAAATTTATATAACCAAATCTGAATGTAAGAACTTTTAGGTTTATAATTTCACTTGACATTTTTCTTTTAAGCAGGATCTTCTGTTTCTAAACCAGATATGATTACCTTAATGGATGAAGAAGGAATGGTTGTGAAGGAAAGAATAAAAAGATCTTGCCCTGGTGAGTAAGAACTGAGCAGCTATGGAGAAATCGTTATTATAGGTGATAGCTAAGCTGGCTAGGCAGGCGACACACTCTCCCCCCACCCCCAGGGGCGCCTAACCATTGAGCCACATCCCCAGCCCTTTTTTATATTTTATTTAGAGACAGGGTCTCACTGAGTTGCTAAGTGCCTCACTTTTGCTGAGGCTGGCTTTGAACTCACGTCCTCCTCCCTCAGCCTCTCAAGCCTCTGGGATTACAGGCGTGCGCCACCACACCGGACTTGGTGGCACACTCTTGAGAATTTGTTGGGCATCTCTTCAAAATCCCACAGCCTGTGAGGGAAAAGCTTGAGACCTGAAGCAAATTAAGATCTTTATAAAGCAACTTTGTATTGACCTTGATTACACTATTCCTAATCTCCCTTATTTTCTCTCACTTCAAAGAGAAGAGTTGTTCTCAGTAAGGAAAAAAACTGAAAAGAACCAAAAGAATAATATATATAAGGGCAGGAATCAACAAAATGGAAAAAGTATAGAAATTTAATAAAGCCAAAAGTTGATTTCTTGAGAAGATCAACAAAGATAAACACCTAGAGAACATAAATTACTAATATCAGGAATGAAAGAGGGGTTTTTCACTCACATCTTATAGCTATTAAAAGAATAAGAAGAGCCAAGAGCTGGGCATGGTAGCACATGCCTGTAATCCCAGCAGCTCAGGAGACTGAGGCAGGAGGATTGTGAGTTCAAAACCAACTTCAACAACTTAATGAGGCCATAAGCAATTTAGTGAGATCCTGTCTCTAAATAAAATATAAAAAGAGCTGGGAGGCCTGGGGTTGTGGCTCAGTGATAGAGCGCTTGCCTCACTGGGTTCAATCCTCAGCACCACATAAAAATAAATAAATAAAATAATTGTGTCCATCTATAACTAAAACAAATTTTTTTTTATTTAAAAAAAAATGGGAATGTGGTTCGGTGGTCAAGTGCTCTTGGGTTCAATCCCTCCTACCAAAAAAAAAAAAAAAGAATAAGAAGATAATTCCATGAATAACTTTATGCCAGTAAGTTTGATAGCTTGAGTGAAATGGAAAATTCCTTGAAAAATAGTTACCAGAACTGACATCATAAAAAAGAAAACAAATAACCTTATGTTGTCAGAATTCTTTCTCCTTCCACAAAGAGAATGCCAGACCCAGATGGCTTTACTGGTATATTCTATTAATATTTAAGGAAAAAATAACAGCATTGTTATATAAATATCCTCAGAAAAGAAACATCTCTCAACTCACTTTATTAGGCCAACACAACTTGACAAAGAAATTATTAAAAAAATTTTTACACTCATATTCTCAAGTACATACGTGTAAAATTCTTAACAAAACATTAGCAAATCAAATTCAGCAATATATAAAAATGTTGATCAGGGCTGGGTTTGTGGCTTAGCGGTAGAGCGCTCGCCTCACACGTGTGAGACCCTAGTTCGATCCTCAGCACCACATACAAAAATAAACAAGTGAAATAAAGGTGTTGTGTCCAACTACAACTAAAAAATAAAAAAAAAAAAAGTTGATCAAGTGGGCCTTATCCATACTTAATTAATGCAAGCTTGGTTTTTAACATTCAGAAATTTTATCTGTGTAATTTCACCATTTTAAAAGGAAAACGTGAGAGATTATATGTTCATCTCTATAGATATAAATATACCATGTGGGGCTGGGGCTGTAGCTCAACAGCAGAGTACTTGCCTAGCATGCATGAGGCACTGGGTTTGATCCTCAGCACCACATAAAAATAAACAAATAAAATAAAGGCATTCTGTCCATCTACAACTACAAAAAAATAAAAAATAAATAAATATACCATATGACAGAATTCAACATCCAGATCTGATAAAAACTCTCAGCAAACTAGAAATTAAAAGGAATTCCCTTAACCTGATAAAAGGCATCTGCTAAGAAAAAGTACTACATTATAAACTTCATGATACTTGATTGAAGAATTTCTACATAGGCTTGGATATAAGGCAAAGATACCCACTCTTCCCACATCTATTTAACATTAAATTGGAAATTTAATTTTAATTCTAGCCAATGCAATAAAATAAGGAAAGTTAAAAGATACAAAAATGACCTTAAGTACTTGTATGAAGACATGAATGGTGTGAATATACTTATATACAACCAGAGATATGAAAAATTGAGTTTTATATGTGTGATATGAATTATAATGTATTCTACTGTCAAATATAACAAATTAGAATAAAAATAAATAAATAAATAAAATATACAAAAATGAAGAAGTAAAAGTCTGTATTTGGAGATGGCACAATTGTATACATGAAGAATCCTAAGAAATCAAAACAACAACTGTGGGCTGGGGATGTGGCTCAAGTGGTAGCGCGCTCGCCTGGCATGCTCGGGTCGCTGGGTTCGATCCTCAGCACCACATAAAAATAAAATAAAGATGTTGTATCCACCGAAAACTTAAAAAAAATAAATATTAAAAAATTCTCTCTCTCTCTCTCTCTTTAAAAAAAAAAAAAAACAAAGCTGTGGGGCGGAGGTTGTGGCTCATTGGAGAGCGCTCGCCTAGCATGTGTGAGGCTCAGCCTCACTAAAAATAAATAAAATAAATATATTGTGTCCATCTACAACTAAAAAATACATTTAAAAAAAGGAAAAACAATAGTAAAAAACAACTGTTTAGGCTGGGCACGGTGGCACGTGCTTATAATCCCAGCAGCTCAAGAGGTTAAGACAGGAGGATCAAGAGTTCAAAGCCAGCCTCAGCAATGGCGAGGTGCTAAACAACTCAGTGAGACCCTGTGTTTAAATTGAATACAAACATCAGCTGGGGATGAGGTTCAGTGGTTGAGTGTCCCTGAGTTTAATCCCCAGTACTGAAAAAAAAAAAGAGAGAGAAAAAATAATGACAGTGATTCAACCACCTGATTAAAAGAAGAAAAAAAATATGATTCAGAGTATTAAATGAAGATCTTAGTAACATCATAGGGTTCAAAGTTAATATTAAAAAAATCAAAAGTGTTTTATATAGTAGGAGCAACAAAACAAATTAGAAAATTAAATAGCTCAATCCATAATAGCATCAGAATCCATAAAATACTTTGATAAAATGTGCAAGACCCCTGCATAGAAAACTATGCAACATTGTTAAGAAAAATTAAAGAAGGCCTAAATAAATGGAACTCAGCATTGCAAAACTCAATTTTATTGATTCAATACAATTTTAACCATAATCCTAGCCAGCTTCTTTGGGTTGGAAATTAACAAGCTGATTCTATTTTTATGGTACTAGGGATCAAACTCAGGGGTGCTCTACCACTGAGCTACATCTTTAACCCTTTTTATTTTTTAGTTTTTGAGACAGAGTCTGGCTAAGTTGCCCAGGCTAGGCTTGAACTTTCTATCCCCTTATCTTAGCTTCCTGAGTTGCTGGGATTACAGGTGTGTGCTACCTCACTTAGCAGCCAGCTGATTTTAAACATATTTGGAAATACAGAGGACTTACTTAGCATGTTTGAAAATAATCTAGAAAGGTGGAAGGACTTATTATAGAACTTAAATGATATGGGCTGGGGTTGTGACTCAGTGGTAGTGCACTCGTCTGGCATGTGTGAGGCACTGGGTTCGATCCTCAGCTCGACATACAAAGATGTTGTGTCCGCTGAAAACAAAACAAAAAATAAATAAATATTAAAAATTCTCTCTCTCTTAAAATAAATAAATAAATAAAGGTATTGTGTCCCTCTACAACTAAAAAATTATTTTTATTTTTTTTTATTTTTATTTTTTTTAATTTTTTATTGTGGGTTGTTCAAAACATTACAAATTTCTTGACATATCATATTCCACACTTTGATTCAAGTGGGTTATGAACTCCCCACCTTCACCCCATACACAGATTGCAGAATCACATCAGTTACACATCCATTGATTTACATATTGCCATACTAGTGTCTGTTGTGCTCCGCTGCCTTTCCCATCATCCACCCTCCCCCCTCCCCACCTCTCCCCTCCCCTCCCCTCCACTCTCTCTACCCCCTCCACTGTATAACCCTGAGGGTCTCCTTCCATTACCATGCAATTTCCCTTCTCTCTCCCTTTCCCTCCCACCTCTCATCCCTGTTAAATGTTAATCTTCTTCTCCTGCTCTTCGTCCCTACTCTGATCTTAGTTACTCTCCTTATATCAAAGAAGACATTTGGCATTTGTTTTTTAGGGATTGGCTAGCTTCACTTAGCATAATCTGCTCTAATGCCATCTATTTCCCTGTAAATTCTATGATTTTGTCATTTTTTAATGCAGAGTAATACTCCACTGTGTATAAATGCCACATTTTTTTTATCCATTCGTCTATTGAAGGGCATCTAGGTTGGTTCCACAGTCTTGCTATTGTGAACTGTGCTGCTATGAACATCGATGTAGCAGTGTCCCTGTAGCATGCTCTTTTTAGGTCTTTAGGGAATAGACCAAGAAGGGGAATAGCTGGGTCAAATGGTGGCTCCATTCCGAGCTTTCCAAGAAATCTCCATACTGCTTTCCAAATTGGCTGCACCAATCTGCAGTCCCACCAGCAATGTACAAGTGTACCTTTTTCCCCACATCCTCTCCAGCACTTGTTGTTGTTTGACTTCCTAATGGCTGCCAATCTTACTGGAGTGAGATGGTATCTTAGGGTGGTTTTGATTTGCATTTCTCTGACAGCTAGAGATGGTGAGCATTTTTTCATGTACTTGTTGATTGACTGTATGTCCTCCTCTGAGAAGTGTCTGTTCAGGTCCTTGGCCCATTTGTTGATTGGGTTGTTTGTTCTCTTATTGTCTAATTTTTTGAGTTCTTTGTATACTCTGGATATTAGGGCTCTATCTGAAGTGTGAGGAGTAAAGATTTGTTCGCAGGGTGTAGGCTCCCTATTTACCTCTCTTATTGTTTCTTTTGCTGAGAAAAAACTTTTTAGTTTGAGTAAGTCCCATTTGTTGATTCTAGTTATTAACTTTTGTGCTATGGGTGTCCTATTGAGGAATTTGGAGCCCGACCCCACCGACTGTAGATCGTAGCCAACTTTTTCTTCTATCAGACGGCGTGTCTCTGATTTGATATCAAGCTCCTTGATCCATTTTGAATTCACTTTTGTGCATGGTGAGAGAAAGGGATTCAGTTTCATTTTGTTGCATATGGATTTCCAGTTTTCCCAGCACCATTTGTTGAAGATGCTATCCTTCCTCCATTGCATGCTTTTAGCCCCTTTATCAAATATAAGATAGTTGTAGTTTTGTGGATTGGTTTCTGTGTCCTCTATTCTGTACCATTGGTCCACCCGCCTGTTTTGGTACCAGTACCATGCTGTTTTTGTTACTATTGCTCTGTAGTATAGTTTGAAGTCTGGTATCTCTATACCGCCTGATTCACACTTCCTGCTTAGCATTGTTTTTGCTATTCTGGGTCTTTTATTTTTCCATATGAATTTCATGATTGCTTTCTCTATTTCTACAAGAAATGCCGTTGGGATTTTGATTGGCATTGCATTAAACCTATAGAGAACTTTTGGTAATATCGCCATTTTGATGATGTTAGTTCTGCCTATCCATGAACAGGGTATATTTTTCCATCTTCTAAGATCTTCTATTTCTCTCTTTAGGGTTCTGTAGTTTTCATTGTATAACTCTTTCACCTCTTTTGTTAGGTTGATTCCCAAGTATTTTATTTTTTTTGAAGATATTTTGAATGGAGTGGTTGTCCTCATTTCCATTTCAGAGGATTTGTTGCTGATATACAGGAATGCCTTTGATTTATGCGTGTTGATTTTATATCCTGCCACTTTGCTGAATTCATTTATTAGCTCTAATAGTTTCTTTGTAGAGCCTTTTGGGTCTGCTAGGTATAGAATCATATCATCTGCAAATAGTGATAATTTAAGTTCTTCTTTTCCTATTTTTATGCCTTGAATTTCTTTCGTCTGTCTAATTGCTCTGGCCAGTGTTTCGAGAACTATGTTGAAGAGAAGTGGAGAGAGAGGGCATCCCTGTCTTGTTCCAGATTTTAGAGGGAATGCCTTCAGTTTTTCTCCATTCAGAATGATGCTAGCCTGAGGCTTAGCATAGATTGCTTTTACAATATTGAGGTATGTTCCTGTTATCCCTAGTTTTTCTAGAGTTTTGAACATAAAGGGATGCTGTACTTTGTCGAATGCTTTTTCCACACCTATCGAGATGATCATATGGTTCTTATTTTTAAGTCTATTGATGTGGTGAATAACATTTATTGATTTCCGTATATTGAACCAGCCTTGCATCCCAGGGATGAATCCTGCTTGATCATGGTGTACAATTTTTTTGATATGTTTTTGTATCCGATTCGCCAGAATTTTATTGAGGATTTTTGCATCTAGGTTCATTAGAGATATTGGTCTGTAGTTTTCTTTCTTTGAAGTGTCTTTGTCTGGTTTAGGTATCAGGGTGATGTTGGCCTCATAGAATGAATTTGGAAGTTCTCCCTCTTTTTCTATTTCCTGAAGTAGCTTGAAAATTATTGGTATTAGTTCTTCTTTAAAGGTTTTGTAAAATTCTGCTGTATACCCATCCGGTCCTGGGCTTTTCTTAGTTGGTAGTCTTTTTATGGTTTCTTCTATTTCCTCAATTGATATTGGTCTGTTTAGGTTTTCTGTATCCTCCTGACTCAATCTGGGCAGATCATATGACTTAAGAAATTTATCTATGCCTTCACTATCTTCTAATTTATTGGAGTATAAGGATTCAAAATAGTTTTTGATTATCTTCTGTATTTCTGAAGTGTCTGTTGTGATATTGCCTTTTTCATCACGTATGCTAGTAATTTGAGTTCTCTCTCTTCTTCTCTTCGCTAGCATCGCTAAGGGTCTGTCGATTTTGTTTATTTTTTCAAAGAACCAACTTTTAGTTTTGTCAATTTTTTCAATTGTTTCTTTTGTTTCGATTTCATTAATTTCAGCTCTGATTTTAATTATTTCTTGCCTTCTACTTCTTTTGCTGTTGTTTTGCTCTTCTTTTTCAAGGATTTTGAGATGAAGTATGAGATCATTTATTTGTTGGTTTTTTCTTTTTTTAAGGAATGAACTCCAAGCAATGAATTTTCCTCTTAGAACTGCTTTCAATGTGTCCCATAGATTCCGATATGTTGTGTCTGTGTTTTCATTTTTCTCTAAGAATTTTTTAATTTCCTCCTTGATGTCTTCTATAACCCATTGATCATTCAGTAACCTATTGTTCATTCTCCAAGTGATGTATTCTTTTTCCTTCCTTCTTTTATGGTTGATTTTCAGTTTCATTCCATTATGATCAGATAAGATGCATGGTATTATCTCTACTCCTTTATATTGTCTAAGAGTTGCCCTGTGACATAATATATGATCTATTTTTGAGAAGGATCCATGTGCTGCTGAGAAAAAAGTGTAACTGCTTGATGTTGGGTGGTATACTCTATATATGTCAATTAGGTCTAGGTTATTAATAGTGTTATTGAGTTCTATAGTTTCCTTATTCAACTTTTGTTTGGAAGATCTGTCCAGTGGCGAGAGAGGTGTGTTGAAGTCTCCCATGATTATGGTGTGGTGGTCTATTAGACTTTTGAACTTGAGAAGAGTTTGTTTGACGAACATAGCTGCACCATTGTTTGGGGCATAAATATTTATGATTGTTATGTCTTGTTGGTGTATGGTTCCCTTAAGCAGTATGTAGTGTCCCTCTTTATCCCTTTTGATTAACTTTGGCTTGAAATCTATTTTATTTGATATGAGTATGGACACTCCTGCTTGTTTCCGAAGTCCATATGAGTGATATGATTTTTCCCAACCTTTCACCTTCAGCCTATGTATGTCTTTTCCTATCAATTGCGTCTCCTGTAGGCAGCATATTGTTGGGTCTTGTTTTGTGATCCATTCTACTAGCCTGTGTCTCTTAATTGGTGAGTTTAAGCCATTAACATTTAGGGTTATTATTGAGATATGGGTTGTTCTTCCAGCCATATTTGTTTATTTCTGTTACTAAACATGGTTTGTTTTCCTCTTTGATTATTTTCCCCCCCTTTACTGTCTTACCTCCCACTGTTGGTTTTCATTGTTATTTTCCATTTCCTCTTCCTGTAATGCTTTGGTGAGGATGTTTTGAAGAGATGGTTTTCTAGCTGCGAATTCTTTTAACTTTTGTTTATCGTGGAAGGTTTTAATTTCATCTTCCATCCTGAAGCTTAATTTCGATGGATACACAATTCTTGGTTGGAACCCATTTTCTTTCAGTGTTTGAAATATGTTATTCCAGGATCTTCTAGCTTTCAGAGTCTGTGTTGAAAGATCAGCTGTTATCCTGATTGGCTTACCCCTAAATGTAATCTGCTTCCTTTCTCTTGTAGCTTTTAAAATTCTCTCCTTATTCTGTATGTTGGGCATCTTCATTATAATGTGTCTAGGTGTGGATCTCTTATGATTTTGCACATTCGGCATCCTGTAGGCTTCTAGGATTTGGGATTCTGTCTCATTCTTCAAGTCTGGGAAGTTTTCTCGTATTATTTCATTGAATAGACTTCTCATTCCTTTGGTTTGGAGCTCTGTACCTTCCTGTATCCCAGTGACTCTTAAGTTTGGTCTCTTAATGTTATCCCATATTTCTTGGATGTTCTGCTCATGGTTTCTTAACAGTCTTGCTGAGCTGCCTATGTTCTTTTCCAGTTGAAATACTTTGTCTTCATTGTCTGATGTTCTATCTTCTAAGTGTTCTACTCTGCTGGTAGTATTCTCCATTGAGTTTTTAAGTTGGTTTATTGCTTCCTGCATTTCTAGGATTTCTGTTTGTTTGTTTTTTATAACCTCTATCTCCCTGTATAGTTGATCCTTTGCTTCCTGGATTTGTTTGCGTAATTCGTTGTCGAAGTGATCTTTCATTGTCTGATTTTGCTGTTTAATGTCTTCCTTGATACTCCAGATCATCTGAAGCATGTATATCCTGAATTCTTTATCTGACATTCCATCTGCTGCAGCTGTTACCTCTTCTAAAGTTGCGTTGACCTGCATTGCTTGTGGTCCTTTCTTTCCTTGTCTTTTCATACTGCTTGTGTATCTTTCCTGCAGGCGCGGGCGGCAGCTCTGCTCTCTCCTTATTCCAATTGGGGTGTTGTGGCTACCACGCCGGCAGGTCACTGGGCCTGTTCTGGGCGCTGGCGGCGGCTCTGTTCTGCCCCTACTCCAATTGGGGTGACGAGTGTACCACGCCGGCAGGCCATCGGGCCTGATCCGCCGGTCAGTTGCAGGTTTGCCTACCCTGCAGGCGCGGGCGGCGGCTCTACTCTGCCCCTACTCCAAATGGGGTGACATGTCTGTCGTACCGGCAGGCCACTGGGCCTGTCCCGCTGGTCGGTCGCAGATCTGCCCACCTTTCGGGCACGGGTGGAGGCTCTGCTCTGCCCCTACTCCAATTGGGGTGTTGTGACTACCCCGCCTGCAGGACGCTGGGCCTGTTCCTGGCACGGGCGGCGACTCTGCTCTGCCCCTACTCCAATTAGGGTGGTGTGTGTACCACGCCGGCAGGCTCCTGGGCCTGATCCGCCGGTCTGTCGCAGGTCTGCCTACCTTGGAGGCGCGGGCGGCGGATCTGCCCTGCCCCTCCTACCACGTCTGCGGACCCCTGGGCCTGATCTGCAGGTTGATCACAGGTCTGCTCACCCTGCGGGCCTAAAAAATTATTTTTAAAAAAGAACTTAAATGATATGACTTCAAGATACTCCAAAATTTATTATAAAACTACAATAATCAAGACATGGTAATTAATACATTGCCATAAGGATAACGAACAACACAGGAACCCTAGAAATAGACCTCCACCCCCTGACACACCCACACTTAAGAGGCCCATTTATTTATTCATTTAAAATATTTTTATTAGTGATAGATAGACACAATATCTTTATTTTATTTGTTTACTTTTATGTGGTGCTGAGGATCGAACCGAGTGCCTCACCCATGCTAGGCAAGCACTCTACCACTGAGCTACAGCCCCAGCCCAAGATTTCATTTTTGAGAGGCATTAAATAAAGAAATCAATCATTATATTGGTATATAGTTTTGATAAAATAGGAGTTGCTAAGTTCTAGGAGAAAACAAATTGTTATTCCTCCTCACAAAACATCGATAAAAATATAATCCAGTTTACTTGCCATCTCTTATGCTTCTGAGATCTCTTGGGGGAGATCCATTTGTCCTGTTTCCTCTCAAAAGTTCATCACCCAAAACAGTGGCAGCACTTCCTCTAGCAGGTCGTAACATATTACAGCATAGGAGTGGTTTTATAGCCTGACCCCTGTGGCTATCTCGGTAAGACATCCTCTAGACCTTCTATTATGGAGTCAGGCTAGTGACACCCTAATAAATAAGGACTGAGCCATCTAATTTCAATGAGACTGACCTGGATTTAAAGGGTCAATAATCCAAGTTTATCAATGGTAGCTATATCTTTGTGAGTACAACACCCACCCCAACAAAAATTTCTCATCAGTCCTTGTTAAATATACCTAAAAGCCAATTACAGATTTGTATTCAAAATAAAATGTTATTCCTTAATTCAAATTATTGTATTAGTATTATATTTCATCTAGCCATACACACACACACATATATAAAATGCATTTTTATCATTTTGGGTGGGGGTACCAAGAATTGAACTCAGGGGCACTTAACCACTAAGCCACATCCCCAGACTTATTTTGTATTTTATTTACAGACGGGGTCTCAATGGGTTGCTTAGGGCCTTACTTTTGCCGAGTCTGGCTTTGCACTCACTATCCTCTTGCCTCAGCCTCCCAAGCTGCTGAGATTACAAGCACATGCCACTGTGCTGGGCCACTTATATCTTTGACCAGCAGGCTAAAGAAAATCATTGCTAGTTGATTTTTGGAAGGAAGTATGTATGGACAAAGAGCAAAAATTCTTTCAAATTCATAAATACTTTAGAACAAAAATAAAGACATAGGATGTGGTGACTTAGGGCAAGAGGCACTTTACTTCTGTTTTGAAAAATAGATTTCATTTTCTAGAGCAGTTTTAGGTTCACAATAAAATTGAACAGAAGGCATAGAGATTTCCATATACCCCCTGATAACTGCATTCCTTTTTTATAAATTGATTTCATGAGAATTGATATCTTTTGTGATTAGATATTTTTGTGATAATATTTTGTAAATACTTTTAAAAGTCTGATTGATAATGAATATAAAATTTATGTACATCATAATTCACCCTGCTTCGTGGCCAGTTCTTGGAATGTTAACAAAGGCATATAGTTGTGGAACTACTACCACAGTAAAGTTTCAGAATGATTCCAGATTTTCTTTTTAATATTTTTTTCTAGTTGTCAATGGACCTTTTTTAAATTTATTTATATGTGTTACTGAGAATCAAACCCAGTGCCTCACACATGCTAGTCAAGTGCTCTGCCGCTGAGCTACAACCCCAACCTGATTCTAGAATTTCTTTATAACACCAGTGTTTCCTAAGTTAAGCCCAACTTTTGAGCTAATAAATACATTTATATCATGATAATGAAGTAACCATATATTCTTTTTAAAAAAACATTTGGGATTCTTTATTTATTTAGTCCTGGGAATTGAACCCAGGGGCACTTCACCAATGAGCTACATCCCAGCCCTTTTGATTTTTTGAGACAAGGTCTCACTAGGTTGTTTATAGCCTCCCTAAGTTGCTGAGACTGGCTTTTAACCTGCTATCCTAGAGATGAAATTTGTTATTTTTTTTTTGAGGGGGGATTCTCAAAAGTGATTTTGGCATATAGCTTTCCTTTATTAGGATTTGACTCCATTTTTATACTCACTTAGAAATAATTTGGATTTTATTATTTTTTGGAATAGGCCCTTTCTCATGACTTTCTCAATGCTTTCTTAGAAAATTACCCTTTATTGAGATTGTAGTCCTCTATGATTTTCAAAATATCAAATCTGTTTTGCTAGTTATTTGCTAATATCAAGAACTGAAATTTAAATGGCTGGGGTTATAGCTCAGAGGTAGAATGCTTGCCTAGCATGTGTAAGGCACTGGGTTCGATTCTCAGCACCACATATAAATAAATAAATAAAATAAAGGTCCATCAACAACTACACATATATTTAAAAAAAAAGAAGAAGAACAACTGAAAGGTTTGCAACTTTACCCTGCTTGCAAGCTAACAAGTTAGTCTGCCACTGTATCAAGATGCTGGTAAAAAACACAGTTGCACTTAGCGACTCTGTGAGATCCTGTCTCTAAATAAACTACAAAAAGGGCAGGGGATGTGACTCAGTGGTCCAGTGCCCCTGAGTTCAACCCCCGGTACCCAAAAACTTACAAACAAATAAACAAAACCTCTTCATAGCTTAAATAAGTCTCTAGATGATCCTTAGCCACACTTAAATCAGGGCTCCACTGATTTGGCTTGTTTCCCTAATCACTAGCCACATCTCCTCCACTCCTGGACTCTGTTCTTTTGTGTTTCCCTTGCCTTTTGTCAATATGTACGGGAATTCAACCTGTTCCATGATATAAATTCATTTAGTAGTGATCAAGAATAATAGCAGTATCATGTAGAACAAATTTACAGGTAATTCTCCTACTTAAGTGAGGACACACATGTAGAGATTTAGAAGATTCAGCATGAAAGGCAAAAGCCTTCAACTTGACAGGGTCTTGCTAAGTTGATTAGGGCCTCACTAGCTGGCCTTGAACTTTCAGTCCCCCTGCCTCAGCCTCCCAAGTTGCTGGGATTACATGCATGCACTACCACACTCAGCAAGTCAGGCTGCATTTCACCTTACTCCTACCTCATTGACTTGAGGCTTTTTCCTCTTCTTTGCTTCCCTCCCTTCCTCCCTCCCTCCCTTCCTTCCTTCCTTCCATTCCCTCACTGTACTGCCCAGGTTGGCCTTAAAGGAGCTGGGACTATAGGCACATACCACGTACCCAACTCAGAGCTTTAGTTCCACACATGCAGTGCCTCAGCACTTGACATCCGGAGTTTCTGCTTTATTTTTGTGCATTCCAGTGTTCATAAAGTGAGCTTCAACCATAGTGATCTGTCTTTTGTATTATCCCTTGAGATATGAACTATTTGTTAGTATTCTCCTAATAAAATTGTATAGAGCTGAATGTTCTACTCCAATCCATTTCCCTATAAACTCAGTTTACTTTTGGTGCACAGTTTTGTTGAAGATGAGGATATATTTGCTTTCTTGTTTTCTTTCAGATTTGGAGCCCAGATATAGGACCAATACTTCATCTCCAGAAAAGGACATTTATGAAATATATTCGTTACAGTGGGAGATAATGGAAAGAATTAAAAGCTATACCCTTCAGGACTCCATTTTTAGAAATGATTGGGAATGTAAAAGCAAGATTGAGGGACAAAAAGAACCACAAGAGGGTTATTTTGGGCAGGTGAAAATTACCTCTGAAAAAACGACCACTTACAAAAAGAATAATTTTCTTGCTGAGTATCAGAGAATTCATAATGGAGAAAAATTATATGAATGTAAGGAGTGTAGGAAGACCTTCATTCGTCGCTCAACACTTAGTCAGCACCTACGAATTCATACGGGTGAGAAACCTTATAAATGTAAAGAATGTGGACAGGCCTTTAGACAGCGTGCACACCTTATTCGACATCACAAACTTCATACTGGTGAGAAACCCTATGAATGTAAGGAATGTGGGAAGGCCTTTACTGTGCTCCAAGAACTTACTCAACATCAGAGACTTCATACTGGTGAAAAACCTTACGAATGTAAGGAATGTGGAAAGGCCTTCAGAGTACATCAGCAACTGGCCCGGCATCAGAGAATTCACACTGGTGAGAAACCCTATGAATGTAAGGAGTGTGGGAAGACTTTCAGACAGTGTACACACCTCACCAGACATCAGAGACTTCACACTGCCGAGAAGCTCTATGAATGTAAGGAATGTGGGAAAGCCTTTGTATGTGGCCCAGACCTTAGAGTACATCAGAAAATTCATTTTGGTGAAAAACCCTATGCATGTAAGGACTGTGGGAAGGCCTTTAGAATATGCCAACAACTTACTGTTCATCAGAGTATTCATACTGGTGAGAAACCCTATGAATGTAAGGAATGTGGAAAGACTTTCAGATTAAGGCAGCAACTTGTTCGCCATCAGAGAATTCATACTCGTGAGAAACCCTATGAATGTATGGAATGTTGGAAGACCTTTAGTAGTTACTCCCAACTTATTTCACATCAGAGCATTCATATTGGTGAGAGACCCTATGAATGTGAGGAATGTGGGAAGGCTTTCAGACTGCTGTCCCAACTCACTCAACATCAGAGTATTCATACTGGTGAGAAGCCCTATGAATGTAAGGAATGCAGAAAGCCTTTTAGACTGCTCTCACAACTTACTCAGCATCAGAGTATTCACACTGGAGAGAAACCTTATGAATGTAAGGATTGTGGTAAGGCTTTCAGACTTTATTCATTTCTTACTCAACACCAGAGAATTCACACTGGGGAGAAGCCCTATAAATGTAAGGAATGTAAGAAGGCCTTCAGACAACATTCACACCTTACTCAACATCAGAAGATTCATAATGGAATTTAATACAAGAAAGCTTTCAAATTTGCATTTTGTTACAAAACACCAGTAAATCCATTTTTGAGAAAATACACTTACAACTAAATGTAAGAAATTTTCTATTAGGGAAGGAATGTGTTGCTTTGAGCCTTCCATCACCCTTCAAACATTGTTTATCTTCAGCAAATTCCTTTGAGAGAATAATTTAATGAATGTAGGAAAATGTTTAGCTTTATCTGTCATCTCCATTTTGCCACTTTACTACCATTGTGATATTGAACAAGATACTAAACCTTTGTGCTCATTTTTAAAAGTATGATAGTAGTACTTATTTATTGCTGTGTGATAAATTACTAGAACACATAGTAGCTTAAAATAATATACATAGGTTATTTCACAGTTTCTATGGATCAGGAATCCAGGCATGACTTAGTTGAGTCCTTGTAGTTACAAGGTTACAAAGTTTCAGCCAAGACTAAGGATCCATATCCAAGCTAACAATGCTTGAATTCATTTTCTTGAGGGCTCTTGATGGAGATCCTCAGTTTCTAGTTGACTACTGGCTGAAGCTGACTGCAGTTCCTTGCTACAGCGGCCTCTTCACATGACTACTTCATCAAAGTGTGCAAGCCAAGAAGGCAAGAACTAGCAAGAGGGAAGTCTGTTAGCAATATAGACATGATGCATCTTGTGTTATCTAATTGTGGCAGTTACATCGTATCACCTTTGCTACCTTTTACTGATAGAAGTAAATTACTAGACCAGCCCACACTCAAGAAAAGGGGATTACTTGAGAGTGAATACCAGGAGACAGGGACCATTGGGAGTCAATTAAGAGTCAGCCAGTCACACTGTGTGATATAATCATTGTAAGGATTAAGTAGTTAATACTTAGAAGAGTAGCCAGTCACATAGCATGTATTCTGTAAATACTGTCTATAATTGATATTAACATCATTAGTATTAGTGAATTCTCATGGAAGATTCTATAGGAGTAATAAGTATAGAAATGCCTCCTGTTACATCTCTGCACTTAATAAAATGAAAATAATTTATTCTAGTAAAATCTAGGAGATTATAGTGAATATCAGAAGTTCTTCATCACTTGATCTGCATCAGAAATTTCATGCTGAAAAGAACTGTATGAATTTATCAGAATCTTTTCTGATCCTTTAAAAAAGCAAATGGCTTAAAATCCTAGTTGTCTGACTAGAATTCAAGATATATCACAAACTCTCAAAAAAGATGGCATAAAAGAAACTAACCAGTTGGGAATTTAAATGTATGTGTATGTGTGTGTATGTAAAACTTATATATAAAAGAAAATACCATTATAGTCAGTATGCTTTTTGATGCTTAAATTGCCCCATCTTCAATTAGTTTTTTCAAATTAGGTGTTTTGCCAAGTATAGTGGTGCATGCCTATAATCTTAACAACTTGGGAGGCTGAGGCAGGAGGATCATAAGTTTGAGGCCAGCCTCAGCAACACAAATTGGGCGTTTTGAGATAGCCCCACAAATAGTAGTTTGATAGTTTATGACTTGGTTGTGATTATACAGTTTGTCAGCTGTGCAAGATGCTATGACACGATCATCATTCTTAAAATCATTAAATTGTGAACCAAATTTCAGCATCACCAAAAATTCATCAAATTCAAATGGTATTGTTTTAACAAAAAGTCTAATCAATAAATTCAAAAAGAATGATAGGATTAGAAAAACCATCATTTTCTAGACTTTAATGGAATAATGGACCTGAAAACAGTGTTCCATGGATAAAAAAACTTTTAGTTGAAAGACTTTATAGTGGATTTATCATACTGACCACTTCTGAATCCTTTGACCAATTTTAGCCTTAGTCAAAATGGGACTGTCACACAATGTCCACCTCCTGGTGAAATCCAATAGGAAGTAAATACCACTACCTGTGAGGCCTTCTTGCCAAAACAGTGAACTGAAGGAATCATACTTTTGAATCAAATTCTTTAAACCAAGATTTGGGGAATGAATGAATAAAGTCAGAGTCACCACAAGGAAGTCACCAATGAGATTCAGAATGTGTAAAATTCTACAGAATAAATGCCCTGATTTTGTCCACTAACGAGAGGCATGAAAAACAAAGAGGAGCAACCCTTAATAATAGGGTAGGATTAAGAGTCACATCACTAAATTCAATGCATGGGAATTGCTTGGATCTGGTTTGACCAAAATGTTAAAAGAGTTTTTGAAGACAGTGGAGGAATCGTGGACATGGACTGAATGTTAGATATATTAACTTTGTTAGGGATAATGTCAATGTGGTTGCTAATAAAATATCCTATGTGTTAGACATATTTACATATTTCTGATATTATAAGATACATAGATTTACATTGAAATATTCCAGCAAAAGAAAGAATGGCAAAATGTTGGTAATCATTGAAGTGCAGCGATTTGTTTATGGTAACTTATTGTTTTAATATTTCTACTTTTGTATGTATTTAACATTTCAGTAATAAAATATTTAAAATCAAAATTGGGATTATGAACTATTTAGAAGTTAATGATGAGATGCTTGCTCATCTAGCATGTCACATATCACCAAAGTTTTATTCATTGAGCAAATAATGCCGTTTGATGTAGTAATGAAGTCTCATTTGTGGGCCCATCTTCATTATCTTCACTTATGCAAAGTGAACAACACAGGGTCTGTCACATGGATAAGTGTCATGAAGGAATGAATAAGCATCTATGTAAAGAAACCAGAAACACCAGAATAAAACCAGCACAAGTAAAGGGAAGCCAAGTACAGTAAAGTAGAAATTAAGAAAATAGTAGACTTGATATAGTATTAATGACTAGATTTTTGCAGTCTAATCCAAGAAAAGAAACGAAAGATAATACACATAGAGTATTAATGATGGTAAAGGTGACACAACTACAGAAAAAATTAATAAGAATGTGGTTGCACATACCTGTAATCCAGCTACTTGAGGGGCTGAGGCAGGAGGATTGCAAGTTCAAGGCCATTCTCTGCAAGTTAGTGAGATCCTGTCTCAAAATAAGAAAGGGCTGAGGATGTAGGTCAGTGTTAAGAGTGCTTGCTTATCATGCACAAGGCCCTGGGTTCAATGCCTGCACAGAAATATTCATTTCAGTTTCAAAATGTGTAAAAATATAGAAGGATTACATTTTTCTCTAAGAATGCGTTACAATTGACTTGATACAGTGGAACCCAATAGAGAGAGAGAGAGAGAGTGTGTGTGTGTGTGTGTGTGAGCTCCCCTTTTTTGTTCTCTTTTTTTAAGAACAAGAAAATCTGAAAACTGTGTAGCTAAAAGCTTTAGGGAACAGATAATCCTTAACAAAATTTTAACAATTCTGTACAGCTAAAATAATCCTGATAATAAAACTAGACAAAGATAGCTCCTAAAAAGCAAAATCTAGACCAGCTTCATTAATGAAGATTGTATTCTTCACAACTCTAGTATTCATTACAATACCAGTCTTCATTAATATGTTAGTGAGTTTCCCTTCCCAAGCACCAGATGTCTCCAGACCTGTGATTAACACAGTATACAGCCCAAACCCCCAATGTTCTTCACATGTTTTGTCTCAGGGAATACTAATTCTCGATGATATTTGAAAATATTTTCTTGGAAAAGTATGCAAATGAGCAAGTCAAAGAAACAAAACAAAATCTCCTGCTTCGGGGGATTCCAAGTACATGTAATCAACTTTTCAAAAGATGTAGAAAAGAAAATTTATTTGAGTGTATCTAAAATTTATTTCATTGGGAATTCTCACTTCCAATATCTGTTAAGACCTTTGGTATATGAGCACTTTGGTAGCAGCTACCCTAACCACAAGGATGTCATTTCAGACATGGGAATGACTGATTGTATTGCAGGGGGTGAGGTGGGGAACTTTTCTTTGCAGCTCTCATCATACTCTACAGAATAGAAAAGATCGCAGCCTCGTCCTGGACATGTATGTATGAAACAGGCTCAACTATTTGGTTACACTGTCATTAGGATGTAAATAATTTTTCATTGTAATAAAATCCTATATTGAATACTATTTTGCCTAGTTTTGGGTTCTCTTAGAGCCTACAGTCTCTGCAAGGTGTTATCTAGAGGTGAGGTTGATTATTATAGGCTGTAACTACTTCCAGCTTCACCACTTATTGCCAGATTTTTACTCCATTGTACCAGTTTTGAATCTCTTCAGTCACTGAATCTGAGTTCATATTTTTCTATATCTTCTATGGGTTTCAGCATTTATTTTCCTGATTACAGATAAGTTCAAACATCTTTTAATGTATGTTTACTTTACTGTGCTTTTTTTATTTGTGTGCTTGCTTTATTTCTTTTAGATTACTTATCTCATTGATTTTCAGGATGCTTAAAATATTCCAGGTATTGATCATTGTAAATATTAAACATTTATAAAAGTTGGACGTATTTCTCTTAAGATACTTGTTAGTTATAAATCTGTAATGGTGTTTATTATTTTACGAATGTTGTAAATTTATATTCTTCATTTTAAACCTTCTTTAAACCTTCTTTCTTTTAGTGTTTTATGTTTTCTGCCATGTCATCATGAATCTTCAACTAGAAATAAGCCCTCTCAACATTTAATATATTTACACACCTGATTGCAGCAGCTGAAATCTTCAGAATAAAGTTGAGTATTGGTGGGAATAGCAGTCATTTCCGTCATTTACTCAATTAATGGAAATCACACAGTCTTTAAACATTAGCATCATGCGTTTTCTTAGAGTAAGTACTCTTTGTTATGCATAGTTTCGATCAGTCCCTATTTTATTTAATGCCTACTAGATTTTTTAAATATTTATTTTTTAGTTGTAGTTGAACACAATACCTTTATTCTACCTATTTATTTATATTTATTTTTTAGTTGTAGTTTAATACAATACCTTTATTTCACTTATTTATTTTATGTGGTGCTAAGGATCGAACCCAGGGCCTCACATGTGCTAGGCAAACGTTCACAATCCCAGCTCCTAGATTTTTTAAAAACGTATTTTTGTTTTAGTTGTGGATGGACACAATACCTTTATTTTTTATTTGTTTATTTTTATGTGGTTCGGGGATCAAACCCAGAGCCTCAAACATGCTAGGCAAGCACTCTACCACTGAGCCACAATCCTGGACTAGAATTTATCAAAAACTATTTCATCATCTGTTGATGTGAACATATTTTTCTACTTCAATTTTCCTTTTTCTTTCTTTTTTATTTAATTCGTTTATTTATTTGGGCGGTACTAGGATTTGAACCCCAGTATGTTGCACCATGAGTGATATTACCAGGCCTTTATTTTATTTTTGATATTGAGACAGAGTCTCACTAAATTGCTGAGGCTGGCCTCAAACTTGTGCTCCTCCTGCCTCAGCCTGCCAACTAGCAGGGATTACAGGTGTGTGCTGCCACACCCAGCTTCTCCTTTAATTTTCTGATGTAATCAATTACACAGATTTCTTCACTTTAAACCACCCCTAGGAGGTAGCCCACATATCTGTAATGTGTTTCTTTTATTTAAAACATTGCTGGGAGCTGGGTACCAGTAATCCCAGCGGCTCAGGAGGCTGTGACAGCAGGATCGCAAATTTGAGGCCAGCCTCAGCAATTCAGCAAGGCCCTAAGCAACTTAGTGAGACCCTGTCTCAGAAATAAAAAATAAAAAGGGCTGGAGATGTAGCTCAGTGGTAAAGTGCCCATGGGTTTAATCCCAAGTACCAAAAGCAAAATAAAACATTGCTGGGGAACTGGGGCTTTAGCTCAGTGGTAGAGTGCATGTTTAGTATGCACAAAGCCCTGAATTCAATCTTCAGTGCACACACACATAATGCTGTATTCTTTTTTTATATAAGTTATACTCCATTTATATACATTTATATTATTTATTTTTATGTGGTGATGAGGGTTGAACCTAGTGCTCAAATGTGCTAGGCAAGTGCTCTACCACTGAGCCACAACATCAGCCCGCTCAAATGCTGTATTCTTAAAGTGCATTTCCCTTTGTATATATGTATACAGCTTTTAAATGGGAACCAAGATAAAATGAAGAACCAATTTACCTTTAAGCTCAAAAAATAATTTAAAAGTTTTCTCTTAACTAACACTTTTCCTTTACTTCTCCATTCTAATCAAAGAATAGTATGTCCTTTAACAAATATAAAAATTATAAAGTGGGGCTGGGGTTGTGGCCTGGTGGTAGGGTAATCATCTCACACGTGTGAGGCACTGGGTTTGATCCTTAGCACCACATAAAATAAAAATAAAGGCATTGCTTCCATCTACAACTAGAGGTATTAATCCTAGTTTTTAAGTCTTGTCAGATGAAAACAATTTCATTTTATTTGCTTTTATTTATGAGTGAGCCTGAGTTTTTATTATGTACTTTCAGCCAAATATTTGCTTATTTTAAAAGCTAGATGATTGTTTTTTTTTCTGCTGATTAGAAAGGAATTTAGATTTTTTTTCTTGTATGCATTGCTGGTATTTATTTCTCACTGTGTTATTGGTCCTTCCAACTATTGTTATCTTTAGAATTATGGGTTCCTACCATTTCAGTCTCAGTGTTATAACCATGCCTAATTCGTCACTGTTTTTCTTATACTATCTTCACAGTTTTGCATACCAGTGATCCATGTAAAATGCATTTGATGTTTAGGATTGAGGCTGGGATTCATGTGTGCTTTTTCCTAATACATTATCATTCTCCTAATGATTGGTGGGGGTAATAATTTACCTTTTCTTCACTCATTTGAAATATCACACTCATTTTAATGAATTGTATTTTGATTTATGTTTGACACTGATCCCTTTCTATGGTGTCTCAGACATATGCAGTTATTAAACTGTTTTGTGCTGTGTTTTCAGAATAATGTTTAATAATGTTTAATAATGTTTAATATGTTTAATATCTGTAGGACATGCCCCCATCACTATTATTTTTAAGTACATGATTCCTGGGTTGTCTCTTCTGAATTTTTTGTACTTTTTAAATTTTAATTCAGCTATCAAGTTTGAAAGCTATACAAGAAAATCCTGATGTAAGTTAATGGATTAATCAAAAAGATTTTATCTTTTTTAACATATATACACACATGTATGCATAGTTTTATATATGTATGTATGTGTGTGTGTATATATATATATATATATATATATATATATATATATACATATACACATATGTATACATTTTTTTGCTTAGTACTAGGGATTGAATCTACTAGTACTAAACAAAAAATATTTTACCACTTAGCCACATCCCAGCCCTTTTAAAATTTTTTATTTTGAGTCTAGGTCTCACTAAGTTGATAGGTGGTGAAGGCATTCCTGTACCCGCTGTTTGACAGGGTCACAGCGTGCGTGGGGGATGCTGTGGCAGGGCCATACCATCTGGAAACCAGAACTGTGGGGAATGTTGAGTGTTTTGTTTATGATCCTCATGATACAGATAACAGGGCATATGTCAATCAATAATAAAAGTACATATTGCCTGAGATTGCAGGAAAATTCCCAGAATGAGACTAAGGATACAATTAAGACATGCCTGGAAGAGTGTTTCAGTATCTCTCAGGATACAAACAATAGTGTTATTCCTCAAGCCTAAGCTACAGGAAATGTTTATCCCATGGTTAACAATTTATACAACCCCCCCCGCACAGTTCTAAAGCCACAACCTGTGTAGCCTAGCTACAGAAAAACAATCGCTGTGCCAACAGTACAAGGACCACCATATGTAGGTTACTTAATTAAATGAAGATTATGGTGTCCCCCTCTAGGACAAGAGGCTAATAAAAATATATTTCCCACCAGCAGACCCTCCTTTGCCTTATACAGGAATTTATGATGAGAATGGGGAACACATAGCTAATATTAATGGCAAATGGGTTGAGGTGCAGAGCCTGCCCTTTAGTTAAAATTACAAAGACGTAAGACTTGGTGTGCTTTGATCAAGGACCAAAGAAACTCTTTAAGAAAGCAGTTAAATAGGTCATATGAAAAAAGGAAATTACCCTGGAAATTAAAAATAGAATAATTAACATAGATATATTTTAGAGGCACTTCAGATTAATAGGCTCTCACTATTTTAAGTGTGTTTTACAGACTTTAGATTAGAAGTAAGAAAGTTTACCAATAATAGGTATGCTTTAAAGTTAAAAGTTAATGAAATAATTATAGGTTTGTTTTAAAGTTAAAAGTGAATAATAGGTCAGGAGACATGTAGTAGAGTTGTGTAGTCTAGCACCTAGTGATGGAGGTGAAAATGTAAAAGTTTAAGCATGATTGGCAAAGGTTACAGGAAAATATTTTAAACAATGTACTCAATATTTTAGGTAATCAATATATGTCAGAAAAGATTGTAACTTTTGAAAATTACATAAATCAAAGAAGTTTCGGCTTTGAGGCTATCCATTAACTGCCTCAAAAAACACCTACAAAAATGGTATAAAAATAAAGTCCCCTCTAGGGGCAGCAGATCCTTCTGAAGTCTGCTCCTAACTTGCAACCTGTTGTCCATCCTGTCTCTCTTCTTTGCTGATGCCACTCATCCATCAGGACACCTGGATCCCTGATGGGGCCTTACTTAATTGCTGAAGCTAATCACAAATTTGCAATCATCCTGTCTTAGCCTCCCAAATTGCAGGGATTACAGGCATGCACCATCATGCCCAGCTGGTATATATATATATATATTTTAAAACCTCAAATTGAACTTGAAAGATGAAAATTACAGTGACTGAGATTTAAAAAAAATCACTGGATAGAAGAAAATATTAGTGAACTTGAAAACATAGCAAGAAAAACTAGGGGCTGAGGCTGTAGCTCAGTGGTAGAGTGCTTGCCTTGCACCTGTGAGATACTGGGTTCAATCCTCAGCACCACAAAAATAAATAAATAAAATAAAGGTATGCTGTCCATCTACAACTACAAAAATTAAAAAAAAAGAATCAGTAAATGGGATAGTATCAAACTAAAAAGCTTCTTCACAGAAAAAGAAACAAGAATGTGAAGGGAGAGCCTACAGAATGGTAGAAAATCTTTGCCACCTGCGCCTCAGATAGAGCATAAATCTCCAGGATATATAAAAAACTCAAAAAACTTAACACCAAAACCACAAATAACCCTATCAATAAATGGGTAAAGTTGAACAGGCACAGAAGAGAAATAAGATCGATCAACAAATATATGAAAAAAATGTTCAACATCTCTAGCAATTAGAGAAATGCAAATTAAAACTACACTGAGATTTCATCTCACTCCAGTCAGAATGGCAGTTATCAAGAATACAAGTAATAATAAATGTTGGAGAGTAAGTGGGGAAAAAGTTACATTCATACATTGCTAGTGGGACTGCAAATTGGTACAACCACTCTGAAAAGCAATATGGAGAGTCCTCAGAAAACTTGGAATGGAACCACCATTTGACCCAGTTATCCCACTCCTCAGTATATACCCAAAGGACTTAAAATCAGCATATTATAGTGATATGGCCACATCAAGGTTTATAGCAGCTCAATTCACAATAGCTAAGCTATGGCCCAAAGATGCCCTTCAACAGATGAATGGATAAAGAAAATGTGGCATATACACAATGGAATTTTACTCAGCCATAAAGAAGAATGAAATGGGCTGGGGTCATGGCTCAGTGGTAGAGCGCTTGCCTCACATGTGTGAGGCACTGGGTTCGATTCTCAGCACCATATGTAAAAACATAAAGGTCCATCAACAACTAAAAAAAAAAATTTAAAAAAGAAGAATGAAATTATGGCATTGGCCAGTAAGTGGATGGAACTGGACAGTATCATGCTAAGTGAAATAAGTCAAACCCCCAAAAAACAAATGCCATATGGGGATGCTAACACACAATAGGCAGAGGGGAGGGAAGGATAGAAGTTCACTAGATTATACAAAGGGGAATGAGGGAAGGGAGGGGGAATGGGAATAGGAAAGACAGTAGAATTAATCAGACATAACTTTCCTATGTCTATATATAAATACACGATCAATGTAACTCCACATCATGTACAACCACAAGAATGGGAAGTTATAGTCCATGTATGCAAAATACACTCTAATGTCATGTATGGGGAAAATAACTGAATTAAAAATAGTATTCTGGGACTGGGGTTGTGGCTCAATGGTAGAGCACTTGCCTTGATTGTGTGAGGCACTGGTTTTGATCCTCGGTACTACATAAAAATAAATAAACAAAATAAAGGTATTATGTCCTTTTACAAATAAAAAATTTTTTAAATAGTATTCTGAGCACAATAGCTGAAATGAGAAATTTACTAGTGGGATTCAATGGAAGATTTGAGGGTCGAAGAAACTATTGGTAAACTTGGAGATCAGAAACTTGAAATTACCCATTCTGAGAAGCAGAGAAAATAAATGATGCCAAATAACTAGAGCCTCAGGAATCTGTGAGATATCATCCATTGGAACAAAATACGCATTACATCACAGAAGTCGAAGAACCAGAAGACCAATAAGACCCGAAAATTCCATGAGCTTGGGTCCATTGCTGTACGTCATTTGTTGTGAAGTGAGTTCCTAGGTCAGAAGCAGCCCTGGGGACAACCATGACAGTCCACAGATGGGAGTTTTAACAGAAGCACTGATATGCAGAAGAGGCACATTCATAACCAGATCCTCTGATTCAGGAACCCTGGAACACTGCTCCTTCCATGATGAAAGCAGTCTAATGTAAGTCTGCCACTAGGTAGCTGGCTGCCCGCCTGGGGACAGTGCTACATCAGGGACTTGATCTCTGAAGTTGGCACTCTGAGTGGCTGTAGCCAGGTTGGCCTTGGTGAATGGAAATCCATGCTGCGCTGAGCTCAGGCATAACCTCCATCCCTGCCACTGTGGACACTTTGTTCATGACACATTTGATGATGAGAGGATGGCTGGAGAAAGAGGCTGGTGGGTATCTACATAACAGGTCATCCTGTTCAGTCGATTATCAAATATTCCTCCACCGAGGTCACCTTTTGATGAGTATTCACATAGGATACAAATACCTGCATGTTTTTTGTCCATATATAGAGGTCTGTCCACCTGCCTCTTCCCCAGACATCCTTGTCACCAATTTTCTAATTGTGTAAGTTCCAAGTCCCTGACCATCCAGCCAAACCATGGCCACAGCCCTGAACTGGTATATAATCTCACATTTGGCCATTTCTTCTTCTAAGCAAAATGAACAATCAGGAGCACTGCTCAAAGTCCTGCTGACTGGGAGAATTTCCCTCCACCACTGTCCTTCAGGATACCCCAGAAATGGATCCTAGTGCTACGGCTGTCCACTTTTAGTGGTGCCTGCTTTTTGTGCCTAACTATCTGTAACCCAGGCCCACGTCTCCTGTCAACTGATTGTAGGAAACTTCCCATGAGGCCACGGATGCAGGCTGGGAGAGAGAAGGCAGCACAGCAGGAGTGAGGACCTGGATATTTGGGTCACTTCTGCATGTAACTTCTTCATGTAACAGCACGTGCCTTCATGGCCACTAGCACCTCAAATACCATTGGATCTGCTGGATCATGTGGCCCAAGTGGTGACGCAGCTAGCAAGGCACCCTGGGCCTGCCGCACAGCCTTCACTTGTTTAGGCTTCTGCTCAAAAGTAGCAGCCTTTTCGGATCACTTGGTAAGGGGACCAGGGTAGCACACCCAGAATAGAATGAATGTATTACCTCAACTTCCAAGGAGGCCAAATGGTCACTACTCCTCTTTTATTGCAGGAGGGTCAGCTGCAACACTTATCCTTCTATTTATTTATTTATTTATTTGGTACCAGGGCTTGAACCCAGGACTGCTGAGCCACTGAGCCACATCCCCTCCCCAGCCCTTTTTATTTTTTACTTTGAGACAGGGTCTTGCTGAGTTGCATAAGGCCTCGCTGAGTTGCTGAGGCTGACTTTGAACTTGTGATTCTCCTGCCTCCATTTCCCAAGCCACTGGGATGACAGGTGTGTGCCGCCATGCCCAGCTTATCCTTCACTTTATTTCTTTATTGATTGATTTATTTGTACTAGAGTATCATTCGTGGGAGGTATAGACTCCATAGAACAGACTTCAGAAACATAAAGAGCTATTTGATTTACAAATCTCTTGCTTTGTAGTAGTTGTCTTCAGTTACTTAAAGGAAACCCAGTATTTTTCTCTACAATTTGGGATAATATGATACATGTGTGAAACACTGTTGGCACCATCTAGAACACAGTAGCTGCCATATTACAGTAGCTATTATTATGGTATTAAAATGGCCAAAAGTGGTACTTAGAGACCAGTGGATTTAAATATTATTCAGTAAATATTAAAATGGAATTCTTCTTGTCTGGAGAATCAGCTTCAGTGTAGAGATTTTTTTTTTCTTTACTGTTTTACAAGAAAAGTTTTATTTTCTGCCCACGTTTTAATTGGCACATTTCAGTTATACACACACACAATAGAACAATATTATTTGGTTAGTATCATTTCCCAGCACTTTTTATTTCCCTTTCTTCCCCCGACTCTCTGGTCCCTTTCCTCTATTTTACGTCACTCCCTTTGGTTTTTAAAAAGTTTGATTTGGTTGTTGATAGACCTTTATTTATATGCAGTGCTGAGAATCAAACTCGGTGCCTCACACATGCCAGGAAAGTGAGTTACCGCTGAGCCCCAGCCCCAGCCCCAGTCCCTCTCCTTTTGATTTTTAAAAAAATTTTAATTTGTTCTAATTAGTTATAGATGACAGTAGAATGCATTTTGACACATCCTACACAAATGGAGCACAATTTCTCATTCCTCTGGCTGTACATGGTGCAAGTCACTCCAGCAGTGTGATCATACATGTGTATAGGGTGATAGTGTCTGTCTCATCCTACCTTCCTCTCCACCCCTCCCCCACCCCTCCCCCCACCTCCCTTGGCACAATCCAATAGCCTTCACGTTAAAAGGATTTTTTTGACATACATCATGGCATTGGACTCTTGGAAATTCCACTGAGTAGGTCCCTGAATTCTGTCAGATTTATTTCCTGCCTTCTGACATGCAAGTATCTTACCAATAAATACAGAATAGTTGCTTCTTGCTCACTAGGTCCAATTTGCAGCAATGTCATTAGAGTAATGAACTTGTCTGAAATCACAGAAGGAAAATGTGACCAAGATGCCTGTGAACTAACTTGTGCATAGGGCCAGAGAGTTCATATACCCCGAGGTAGGACAGTGAAGGTGTACCGCTGACTTGCCAGCTGAAAGCAACTGCCTCTGGTGGGCCTATGGACAGATGAAGAGAAAAAAATCATTTTCCAGATCAATAGCTGCATTCCAGACACTAGGGGATGTGTTATTTACTCATGCATTGGAACCGTATCTGGCACAGCACCTGCATTTGGAATCAGCACCTGGTCGAGTGTACAATCATCCATGGTCATTCTGCAAAATCCACCTGCCTTCTGCAAAAGCTGAATAGGTGAGTTGAAGGGGAGTGTGGTGGAAATCACCACCCCACGTGATTCTAGTACTCAAAGGTGGCACTAACCTCTGCCACCACTCCAGGGAAGCAGTATTGCTTTGGTTTACTTTCCTTCTAGGTAGAAGTCATTCTAATGGCTTCCACTGGACCTTCCCCAACATAATAGTTCTCACTCCAAGGATTGGGAAGTCAGTGTAAGTGCTCTACTGAGTATATTGAACTAAGCCTTCAAGAACTATTGAAATAGTCAAGATGGGCTCAGGAAGCCACTGTGAGGTGGATCTGAGCTAAACTCCACTGATCACCTGAATTCTATGAGCCTCTATTCTAATAGTGACATTTTAGGGAGAATTAGTATCAGTTTAGAGCCAGTATGCAGTAATCCATAAAAGGTCTGATTTTCTTCCTTTTCACAATGTACAGAATACTTTGAATGAAGTCAGGGGAATGAGTCCCTTTAAGGAAGTCCCCAGATGTGGGTGTGGTGGTGCACACCTGTAATCCCAGTGACTCTGGAGTGGATGCTGAGGCAGGAGGATTACAAGTTCAAAGCCAGCCTTATCAACTTAGGCGGTAGGCTACTTAGTGAGACCCTGTCCCAAAATAAAAAATAGAGGGGCTGGGGATATATCTCAGTTGGTAGGGCGCTTGCATGCACAAGGCCCTGGGTTCAATCCCCAGTACCACCAAAACAAAAAAAAAAGGGCGGGGGATTGGGTCAGTGATTGAGCACCTCTGGGTGCAATTTCTGGTACTAAAAAAAAAGGAAGGAAGGAAGTCCCTAGTATGCTGCCAAATATTTATACTCGGTAATCTTTCTTCTAGTCTTCCTCACTTGGATTGACAATTAACCTCTTACCAAGGTTGCACATTGGGGAAAAGAAAAACACTGTGAACTGACTCCTCTACAAGTTGACTTGATCAATTGAGGGACTGAGACTCTGATTTTATGATTCAGGTTTGTTTTCTTGACCTGGGTTTTTCTGCTTGTACAGATCAAGTAAGAATTTGGTGAGCTTCCTATTTACTCCATGGCGAGGGGCACTAGTCCATGTTCTATGCCTCTGAGAGTCAGAGTGTTCTGACTGCTGCTTTGGCTCTAAGTCCATTAGGGTAGTATGTGCACCTGCTTTTGCTGATTGAGTGAAGCCTACTGGCTCTGGCCAGTTTGGAACTCTACTAGAGATATTCCCTAACTTACGATGGGGTTTTATGCCATTAAACCCATAACAAGTTGATAATATCATAATTTGAATATGTATTTAATAAAACTGCTGAACACTGTAGCTTAGCAACACAGACACTGTACTGTACTGGTTGCTTACCCTTGTGATCATGTGGCTGTTGCCATACAATATTGCAAGAGAATATCACAAATGGCATACCACTAGACCAAAAAAAAAGACCAAAATTCCAAGTGCAGTTTCTACTGGATGTACATCACCTTTGCACCATTTGTGGAACTGGAAACTCGGAAGTGGAACCACCATAAGGCAGGGACCACCTGGCTTCCATTGCTATCATATTTCCCAAATCAGTGCCAGCAGTTTGGACTCCAAGTTCTGTCCTACAGAGAAGAACATTCAGAGACTTCAAGCATCACTGGGACTCGCCTTACAAAGGTGTTTGTCCCAGAAAGGTGTCTTCTAGACCCTCAGAGGAGGGTGAGTAGGGCTGACGTGACAAATTCACTCTAACATTCCAATCTCCTGAAGCCTTTGAATCCTTTCCCCTACATAAAACTGACACAGATGTGGCATTTCCAGCTGGACAGAGTCCTCTCTAACTTCCTGAGTGCTACCATTAAAGACAGGCTCTACTTCCTGGTCCTTATCAATAAATTCTGCCTCATCTAACTTTATGTACTTTCACCATTCTCCCACCCACTTCATAGCCTTCCCTATGTACATGTCCCCAGACTTCTGTCAAATTTTTTAAATCATGTGCTTCTCTCGGTATATATTACATGTCTTCGTGAATCACACTTACACGTCACCTGTAGGGTTCTAGAAGCAAAGAGGGGTGTGAGAGGGAGTCCTGAGAAGAACTGAGAGTATCTTGTAAGGTAACTGCCTCAAGAGAGGCTGTGACAGTTGCCTTAGACAACACAGGGTTAATGTCCTCGAATGGGTGTAGAGGCTGTTTTTTATGGCAAAGATGACCCATCAGTAGGTGCTCAATGACCCCAGCTCTATCAGGGTCTTCTCAGTCATCCTCATTCAAACTTTGGGAACCCCATTCCTTCCAATCAGTGCCCTCACTTCCACAGTGGACACCCTAGGAAGTGGGAAATTCAATTTGCATGGGAATTCAGCCACTTGTGGGATACAATTCTGGGTTTGGCTTTCAGGAATCTCAGCCCCGTATCTATAAAAGACAAGGGTCTCTCTCAAGGCGGGTCGTTTAAGTGGTGTGTGAGCTGGGAATTCAAATCCCTAGCTCATGCTTTTCCATCCTCACCTTATCCAGTGACACTAGAAGTGACCAGCTGTCGCGTTCCTCATGACTAAAACACTCAGGGTCACTCCAGGGGAACTGAGCTGCACGAAATAACCACACAAGAGACAGAGATACCTTTTTCTCTGGGTCCTGTGAGGGTTCCTCTGACCTTAAGGGTCCATGGAAATAGGGGGGGGGAGAGAGACAGAGAGAGAGAGAGAGAGAGAGAGAGAGAGAGAGAGAGAGAGAGGGGCTGAACCCTTTTATTGAGGAATGCCATTCAAATGAGGCAAGGGGTCAGGTTTCAGGAGGCTGAATCTAGCTTTGTGATGTCCACTGTCAGCTGGTTGACTGACATCTAGGGAGGCCACTCCCAAAGGCAAAGCAAGAGCAGGGGACACACAAAGGGCGTTTCCATTCTATCCCAAACAGGGCAAGGGGGTAGGATTACAAAGGAACAGGTGAGTGAAACTCAACCCCAGGGGTGACACGCCTTTTAATTCCTGGGCTAGGACAACGCCCAGGTCATCATGAAATGTAGTGATTGGTCAGAGCCTCTTGCTTCAGGACTGGAAGGCGTGGGTCATTCAGAGTGGCTCCCCACTACCAGCTGATCTTGAACCTGTTCTAATATTTAGAAACTAGTCATCTAGCCCAGATGCAAAGCACAAGTTAGTTAGATTTTTTTTTTTTTTTTTTAGTGTTTTCTGTTCTTTGGTTTTTTTGGTGCTAGGGATCAAACTCAGAACCTCATGCAGTGGACATTTTAGCAAGTCTGGGTAATAGTGTGACTCTACCTTTGTTGCTCACTATGGTGGTGATGTGCAGTGAGGCAAATTTATACTGTGCAAGAGCAGATGGAGAGCTGCATGTGAGGGTAACTTTAGGAAGAGTTTTTCGATGCCTATTTACACATGGGGCAAATACCTTTCTCCATTCACCATTCTGTGTTCTGACTGATTTCCTGTCTGATACAGAAACCTGTCGGGGGGTTTTTAGCCCCCGTCTGCTCCTGACCAGCGGGAGAAGCAGGAAAAGCACGCTGACCAGGACAAGCCAGGACACGTGCCAGGGAGAAGAGTCGAAACAGGATCTAGTTTAATAAGGAAGTACACACAGCTTATATACTGCACAGGAGCCAATCAGGATAAAGGTCAGAGGGGTGGAGCAAGTTCACGTGTACACCATAGTCTGTAAGGGAAGGCACAAGCTGTCCATGAGAGGGGAAGAGTCCTGGACCTATCCTGAGGTGGTCAGCCTCCTCCGTCACCACCCACAGCACCGCCTCCTGACTGATCACCAGGTGCCTTCCCAGCCACATGTGCAGGCAGCCACGCCCTACAGAAACCAACCCCTAGATTTTTTGCCATTTGTATTGATGTTTCTTCCATCAAAATTTCTTGATTTTTCTTCCATCAAAATTTATTGATTATTATTAAATGAGGTAAGTAATGAATATACAGAAACCAGTAAATAATCAGTTTCTGTTTTTATGCAAAGTTCTCCATAAAGATAGGTATAAGATAAAGTTACAGCTGTTCTTTCATTCAGTAATTAGAATCTAGTAGGGCAACTAAGTCATAGACAAAATAACACATATGGAACACTGTACTCCTTAGTTTTGACAAAAATGTTGCAAGATATCATATACATGAATACCCAGTTCCTTGCTTTGTGTTTGATTAGGACTATCCAATATTCCTTGTGGATTTAGTTTTGGAAAAGTTAGGCATTTATGTAATTTTTGTATTTATTTAACTTAACCATATACATAAAGTTATATAAGGTACTGGCATGATTCAGGACCCAAATTAGGTGTGTGTGTGTGTGTGTGTGTTTCACAGTTTAATCCCTGAACCACATCCCATGTTCTTTCTTTCATTTTTTTTTTCTAGACTGGGCCTCTCTAAGTTGCTGAGGCTGGTTTTGAACTTGTGATCCTCCTACCTCAGCTTCCCAAGCTGCTGGGTTTACAGGCATCACCACTGTGCCTGGCTCATGTAATTATATTTTGTTTAAGTCTCTTTTAACTTATTATTATTTTTTCAAGAGACAGGGTATCCCTATGTTCCCTGGATGGCTTTGAACTCTTCACCTCAAGCAATCCTCTGCCTCAATCTCCTGAGTAGCTGGGACTATAGGCACCAGCCACCATGCCCAGTTTCTTTCTTTCTTTAATTTTTTTTTTTTACAGCAGATACAGACATTTATTTTATAATAATAAAATTACAGATATATTCATTAAACTTGAGGTGAGGTGGGAAGAGAGGGGAAAGCACATTCAGAAATGAGTTCTCAAAAAAAAAAAAAAAAAAACCTCCCCCAACTAGCATCCAAGAGAAATGACATGGACACCATGCTCCCAGCTGGCAGAGGCCTGAGATGACCCCGGCAGTGTCCCTGCCTAGCCCTCTCCTGTCCCCCTTTCTGTTTTTACTCTTATTTCTCAGGTGGCATCTGGAATCAGGAATTATCACCTATAAGTTATTCAGTTGGAAGTTATATCCTTAAGTCAAGAAGGGAAAGATTAGGAGTAGCTGCCTCGAGTGGGGCAGGAGGATGGGGTTGAAGGGCTGCAACAACCCAAAGGAAAGCATCCCACTCCTGTCCCAAACCATTTCTTCATAAGTTAACACTTATTTCTTGTGGGAGGCCATCCTTGCCCGTGATTTGAGTCACCTCCCCGGCTGGACGAGAGGCTCTTAGTCACATCCTTGTGTGCAGAGCTTTCCCCACCCTTCTGGGTCCGAGGACTTGTCAGTGTGGAGGTATGTCTGAACGCTACCCCGAAGACCCAATCGTCGCCCCTGACCTTGGGACACTGCCCCCCTTAATCTTCATTGGATGGGATTTTCCCCAGAATTTTTTGTTCCCCAATAAAAGTCCACTCTCTGGTGTGTTCTCCCTCTCTCGCTGGCCTCTTCAGTAAACCTCGCTACTCTAATAGGTAGTTGGAGGCTGGGGGTACGAGAAGCTGTCCTGGAGCCGGTTTAAAGGTAATTACACTCTGTTTCTTTAATTCAAACTCCCTTTGTATTTCTCATGGAGACGAACCTTCACCTATGAAGCCTGTGCTGGCCGCAGGCTAAATATTTCTTAGCTCAAAAAATAGGGCAAAACTATAACGGAGTTGTGCAAGGCCAGTCCTTGAAAACCGAACAGGAGGACCCAAGAGATTTATTCTGTCATTCACTGCCTCCTTACCTCTGATTTCCCCTGTTCATGCTACAGGTGAAAAGCTCCACCAGCATCAAGGTGTAATTTATCTGTTAGGATCTTTATTCTTTTGGGTTCTAAGATATTAGTCTTTTTATCCAGCTCATCATTTATTGTGCTTGATGTTGAGGGTTAAGGGAAAGGAGGGCAGAAAATACCAAATTAAAAAAAGGAAGAAAGAAAACCTTGGGGCTGGGTTGTAGTTCAGTCAGTGGTAGAGCGTTCGTCTAGCACATGCGCGGCTCTGGGTTCCATCCTCAGCACCACGTAATAATGAATAAATTTTTAAAAAAGTATTGTTGGGGCTGGGAATGCGGCTCAGCGGTAGAGCGCTCGCCTAGGGACCCAGGTTCGACCCTCAGCACCACATAAAAATGAAAGCATTGTGTTGTGTCAATCTACATCTAAAAAATAAATATTAAAATAAAATAAAAAGTATTGTGTCCAACTACAACTAATATATAGATATAGATATAGATAGATAGATAGAGATATTGTTAAACCAGGACGCAAAGAAAAGACCACTGACTCCAATTAAAATCAAATTAAAGCAAGCTTATTATTTCGACCGGCTGGGCTGCCTCTCCCACCCAAAACCGCAGGAACAAGACAGCCCCACAGCTTTCTTGCAGCCCAGCTTTATAGCCCAGAAAGTTACACAAAGGGGGGTTACAGATAACAAAAAAAGGCTAGTTTACATTTTTGCTGGCCCTGACATCAGAATTTGTGAAGGTCATTAGAGCCTCAGAGAGGGTTGTTATCTGGCCAGGGAAGGCCAAGATTTGTGAGGCGTCACTAAAGTTTCAGAGAGGGCTGTTATCTGGTCAGAGAGCCAGCATGGGTGAGTTCAAGGCACCGGCAGGCATTCCAAGCAGGTTCAGAATTTGCAGTCATTTATAGTAAAGCCAAAATTAGCTTTTCATGGCTTTGTGGCAAGATTGCTCCCAATTTTAAGAGGGAATCAGGCTGGGTCTATCAATATATAGATAGATATACATAGATTTAGATATGGATATAGATATGAGAAAACCTCATATATCTATCTATATCTATATAGATATTGAACGCAGGCTCAAGCTAACACTGAACATGTTCCTCGTGGTACAATAACATGGTTTTATAACTATTAAATGGTGTTTTAGTAACTGTCGCATTTGAGGTTTTTATGTGTTTATTCTGCCTCTGTGTGTGTGTGTGCATGCACACGAGTGTCTGTGTGTGTGTGTGTGAGAGAGAGAGAGAGAGAGAGGGAGGAGAGATATTCCAGGGAGTTTTATTTGAATATGTTCAACAATTGACTTGGTCTGATCCAGACGATGCTGAAATAGTGATTACTCTGGGTGTTGTACTTCTCTAGACAACTGGGATGCTGAAAATGAACAGCTTGTCAAGAATCAGAAGGGTGATTTCATTTAAAACAGCACAGTTTCTTTATAATATTACTCAGCCTTTAAGAAGAATGAAATTATGGCATTTGCCAGTAAATGGATGGACCTGGAGAATATCATACTAAGAAGAATAAGCGAATCCCAAAGAACCAAAGGCCAAATGTTTTCTCTGGTACCTGCTGCTAATCCACAGTAAGTGTGGGAGTGGGCTAGGAAAGAATAGGTATGTCATAGTTTGGATTAGACAGAGGGAGTGAAGGGAGGGCAGGGTGTGGGGCAGGAAGCACAGTAGAATGGGTGGGACACGATGACCACATGCGCATATATGACCACACATAACCGGTGGGATTCTACATCATGTAGGACCAGAAGGAGAAGTTTCACTCCATTGATGTATGATGTGTCACAATGCATTCTAGTTCCATGTGTAATTAATTAGAAAAAATTAACAAACAACAACAACAACCACGAACCCGAAACCAACACAAGTCCTGGGCCACATGGAGAGAGCCAGCTTCAGGGGGTCAACCACACCTTCCACCAGAGAGACCTGCTGACAGGTGGCGGCAGCATTCTTGTCATTAGGGAAAGGGCCACATCTAGGTAGGCTTTGATGGATGCCTGACTTCTGTGCAGCTTGGACGACAGACTTGTCTACTCTGAAGCAGACAGTGATAGAGGGGCCAGGGACACTGAAGGCTGCCAGGGACAGCAACTGATCAGTGTGGTGCCAAAGACAAACCCATCTTCCTGGCGTCTTGCCAGAAAATCAGATGAAGCTCGGCACCAGGGGCTGCAGCTCTTGGCCCCCAGGGCAGGGCCGGCTGGTGGGGTCCAGTCGCTGCCAGGCGCAGGCGGATCCGTCCTGGAGGATGCTAGGCAGTGACCAGCCGCTGACTCTGCCGGATCAAGGGCGGGCGAGAGGGAGGGGGACTAGAACAATCCGCAGCAGGCTCTCCTAAGTCTCTTCACTAGGCCTGCTCCAAGGACAGACCTGGACAGACTGACAGCCGAGCGCAGCAAGAGGGGGAGCACGCGGGCGCCCGTGTACCCCCAGTTTCTCTGTAACTTCCTTCGTTCGTTCTTTTCCTTTCCTTTCCTTGGGTACAAGGGGTTGAGCCCAGGGGGCTTAACCACTGAGCCACATCCCCAGCCTTTTAAAAATTTATTATTAAAAAAATTTTGAAACATAGTTTTACAAAGTTGCTTACCACCTGGCTAAATTGCTGGGGCTGGCCTTGAACTTGCAACCCTCCTGTCTCAGCCTCCCGAGTCGCTGAGATTACAGACAGGCGCCACTGAGTCTTTTCATTGAATATTTACAATGAATATTTTACCACTTTAGATAGAATGTAGAATTCTTGACGTCATAGAGTCTGTTACCCTTCTCCCTTTGTTATCAATATTACACCCACATGCATTGAAAACCCATGGGGAAATATTTTAAGTTTACTTTCAACACACAAAATTTAAATAATTTAAGGAGACAAGATAGTCTTATGTTTACCATTTCTGTTGTTCTTCAGATTTTGTTTTTTCTTAACTTTTTTTCTGAGTAATCCATAAAGCCACATTACATTTAGTTGTCACATCTCCTTAGATTCTACTTGGATGTGACAGTTTTTTGGACTCTTCCTGTTTTTGATGACCTTGCCAGATTTAAGACTTACTGGTCAGGCATTTTGTAGACTGAATCTCAATTATGATTTGTCTGATGTTTTTCCTCTTGATTAGACTAAGCTTATAGGTTTAGAAAAGAAGGTCACAAATGTCACTTTTATCACATCAGATCAAGGTATGTACAATATGACTTATCACTGTTGATGTCAATATCCTTGGCCCTCTGAGATAGTGTTTGTCAATTTCTACACTGTCAATTTACTCTTATTGCTTCTTCTCCATTATATATATATATTTTCAGTTTCCAGTGATTTTGTTTGTTCTAATCAGTTATACATGACAGTAGAAAGCTCTTCGATTCATTGTACATAAATGGAGAATTTTTCACTTCTCTGGTTGTGCATGAAGTACAGTCACACCATTTGTGTAATCATACATGTACCTAGGGGTAATGATGTCCATCTCATTTCACCATCTTTCCTACCCCTCCCTGCTCCCCTTTGCCAATCCAAATTTCCTCTACTTATCTCAAAGTAGCCCCCATATGGATTAGCATCCATTTATTAGACAAAACATTTGGCCCCTGGTTTTTTGAGATTGGCTTGTTTCACTTAGCATGATATTCTCCAGCTTCATCCATTTATCTGCAAATGCCATAATTTTATTCTTTTAATGCTGAGTAATAGTCCATTGTGTGTGTGTGTGTATATAATCACAGTTTCTTTATCCATTTATATATTGAAGGGCATCTAGGTTACTTCCACAGTTTACCAATTGTGAATTGTGCTGTGGCTGTGTCCCTGTAGTATGCTGTTTTTAAGTCTTTAGGGTATAGACCGAGGAGTGGGATAGCTGGGTCAAATGGTGGTTCCATTCCAAATTTTCCAAGGAATCTCCATACTGCTTTCCAGATTGGTTGCACCAATTTGCAGTCCCATTATGAGCGTGCCTTCCCCCCACATCTTCACAAACACTTATTGTTACTTGTATTCTTGATAACTGCCATTCTGACTAGAGCGAGATGAAATCTTGGAGTAGTTGATTTGCATTTCTCTAGTGAATGTTTTTTCATATATTTGTTAATTGATTGCATTTTTCATCTAAAAAATGTTCAGCTCCTTAGCCCATTTATTGATTGTTTTGTTTCTTTTTCTGGTGTTCAGTTTTTTTGAATTCTTTGTATATCCTGGAGATTAATGCTCTATTTGACATGCGTGTGCAAAAATTTGCTCCCAAAATGTAGGCTCTTTCTTCACCTCATTGATTCTTTTGCAGAGAAGCTTTTTAGTTTGAATCCATCCCATTTATTGATTCTTGATTTTATTTGTTGTGCTTTTGGAGTCTTGTTAAGGAATCTGGGCCCTAATCTGACATGATAAAGATTTGGGCACACTTTTTATTCTATTAGGTGTAGGGTCTCTGGTCTAATGCCTAGGTCTTTGATCTACTTTGAGTTTTGTGCATAGTGAGATAGTTTAGTTTCATTTTGCTGCATATGGACTTCCAGTTTTCCGAGCACTATTTGTTGAAGAGGCTCTCTTTTCTCCAATGTTTTTGGTGTCTTTGTTTAGTATGAAATAACCATTGGTCTACATGTCTATTTTGGTGCAAATACCATACTGTTTTGGTTACTATAGCTTTGTTATACTATATATTTTGTCACTTATTTATATCTGGATGGACTTATTGATGATAGTTTCACACTTTGGATTATAATTTAATAGTGTTATTTATTTTGACCTTTGGGAGCTGTTTCAGCTGGCCCCTGTATTCCTTTGACACGACCCTATCATTATGTGAATGTCTGTGCTTTTAAAAGCATTTTGGCTTTCAGGCACTGTAAAATGATCTATGTATATTTCCTGCTCCAGTCCTTGAACCAGCCATTTATCCAAGAATCCTGATTCTTTTTATTTTTTGGGCAATGCTGAGGAATGAACCCAGGGCCTCATGCATGCCAGGCAAGTAAGTGCTCTACCACTGAGCCACATCTCCAATCCCTGGTTCCTTTTATTGGGGAAATATATTAGAAACTGAGTGGGTTCTAGGTGGTCTTAGTGATTCCAGGTGTCATTGCTTTGAGTTTCAAGTGACAGAATAAAACTACAGATGTAAATACATACAAATATTTCTGTATGCAATCATCTATAACTATATTCAACTAAATATCATACTGATGTCTCTTTAGCTCTAATCTATTACATATGGGTCACTCTAAATTACCCTTGCTTATCTACTTCCTGCACTAACTTTGAGAAAGCTGGTTCCCACCACCTATCATTCAAGTAGATCAATTACAGCATACATACATAAGGATTTCAGAATGATTAGCTCACAATTCCTTAGGAAACACCTTTTTTTTTTTAAGAGAGGAAACTAACAATGGGGATTTGTCCTGAGAAATATGTTGTCAGGTGATTTTGTATTAATATAGTGTACTTATACAAATTAAGATGACTGATTTCACTAGGAAATATAACTTTAGTGGAACCATCATCATGTATGTAGCCTGTTGACCAAAATGACTCTACTTCAAGTATTTTGTCTCATCTGCTTTTAAAAATATTTATACTTTAGTTGTAGTTGGACACAATATCTTTATTTTTATGTAGTGGTGAGGATCGAACCCAGGGCCTTGCACATGCTAGGCAAGTGCTCTACCACTGAGCCACAATCCCAGCCCTCGTCTGCTCCTTTTTATTCCTATTACACATTATAACTTGTAATTGTCAGTCCTTGGATGTTCTGTTTTGCTTATATTCTTTTTGTTTCCATTTTAGTTTGAGAAGTCCCAACATATTTTCTAGCTTACTTATCCTTTCCTAGGGGATGTACACTCTTTGATGAGCTCATCAAAGGCATTCATTTTTGTTATAGTGTAAGGGTAAAAGAAATTGAAGTTAAAGTGTAAAAGTTAAAGTGTAAAAGACCGGGTGTTGTAAAGTTTCTAAGCTGCAAGGCCTGAGGTAAAATGTAAAGGACCAGGTATTTTTAAGTTCCTATGCTACACGCAAAACCTGAAATTCCTGTAGCTGTTAGGACAATTCCCGGACTGCCCAGTAAATATTCCCCCTGACTGCCTGGTTGTTTAATAACCTAGGACCCTGTGCGGCCTTGCACGTAGACATTGCAGGGCCTAAACCAATCAGTTTGAATGTATTCCCCCCTTAGGAGTGACCTATCGCTCCCGCCCAACCTGTTCCCGCCAATGAATGTACTAATCATGTCTCAGAGTTGTTGTTTGATTTTCCTGCAGTGTATGATGATTTGTTAAAGGAGACTGTGATGTATGTAAAGTCCCCGCCCTCCCCAAAAAGTGTACTTAAGCACTGCTCAACTCCTGCTCGGGACTCTGGGCTGCTCTCCCTTCTTGAGTGAGCACGGAGCCCCAGCATGCTGGATTGGATCCTCAATAAACCCCTTTTGCTGTTGCATGAGCCGCGGTCTCTTGGTGGTCTCTTCCTCCGACGTTCGCCGGACCCTTACAATAGATCATAACTTTTCCATCCCTCTGCTTATTACATCTGCTAATGCATACTGTTTTTTCCTCTAGAGCCTTTTACAGTTATTTTAAATTCCTTGTTTGATCATCTTAACATCTGCCTGTGCCACATCTGAGTCTGGTTCTGATGTCTCTTTAGACTTTGTGTTGTTGTGTGTGCATTTTTTTTGTTTTGGTTCAAAGTGTTGTTAGTAATGGAAACTGAGGCAAACAGGCCTCCAGCGTTAGGATTTACGTTGATTTGAGCAGGAGCTGTGCTGAAATAACCGAGCCGCCACAAAGCCTTGTAGATTCAAACAGCAACTCTTTATTCCCCAACTCTCACCGGCACTGCACACACCACACGGGAACACACTCCCTCCATCACACTCCCTCCATCCAATCTCCCCGACACCCCCCCACTCCTCGAGAACTGCACGGGAACTCCAAAGTAGCGGGCAAGAGCCGCCCTATTGCCTGACAGTAAAGGTCAAATATACAATTCAATCAATCCAGCATCACAGCAATTATATATAGCTTATTTCAAATCATCATCTCAATGGTTCCTGGTCACCTTTCAACCATTCCCTCTGGCAAATGCCAGGAGTCATTCTGACTGGGCCGTGGCTCTCAACAGAGCTGGGTTGTTTGTTTGCTATAGCTCTATGTGCCAGACGTTCCTCCAGTGTTTTTCCTCTTGATTTTTGGCATTCCCAAGTACCCCCTAAAAATCTGTTATGCTGTAGTCCAGCCCTTTGAGCTGTAATCCACAACAATCAGAAATCAAGGACAAGCAAGCTGGAAGATTAACAAGGACTGGAAAGAAGAAATCATCCATCTTTGCTCTCTCTTGCCTGCTATCTTAACCCCTTCACTCCCCTGCCATCCTCTACTGTCCCCATTAACATGCTTGCTTTCTCCACTGGAATCAAAGGGTGGAGTCTGCTCACAATTTCATCCGGGTGAGAAAAAGTACTTGCTCCATCAAATAAACTTCATGGGACAATGCAAAGCAAGAAGGAAGTTGCCTGATCCCCCCCCCCCCCCCCCTCATGGTTACTTATTATAATTCATGTATTTTTATGGGAACTGTGATGCAGCTGGCAGTTGGTATATGCAATCCGGATTCCACCAGGCACTACCTGCATCTCGGAGGTGGAGGAAGTGAGCACAATGGATGTTGGAGGCGCACAGATGGCATCCACAGTGGCAGGAGACGTGGTAGTGGCAGTGTCTAATGCTTCCATACTAAGTGATGAGCAGTGGTGGTAGTAGCAGGGTTAGATGCTTCTCCTTGAAGTGCTGTAGTGTACTTGGGCACGTATCCTACTTTTTCCCCCCTTCCTGAGGGTGGACAGCCCAAAAGTATGGTTCCTTGGCTCTACTGAACATTCTTCACATTTAAAAATTCTTTATTAAATCCCTTACTGCTTAAAAACAGAATGAATTGTTATTGAAAACTTTTTTCTATCAGTAAGGGGAGAATGAAAAAATTGGATAAAAAAGCAGTAAAGAATTAGAACAGTTCCTTTTCAGTCAATAAAGAAAATGACAGAATGATATACTACCATCTATGTTACTTAGAACCCCTTAATACTATGGGTTGGTCTTACAGATACAAGGTGCACTAAGTTATTGCCTCTGCAGACACAAGGTGGATGACTCCAGAAGGGAAAAAGAAGACTCCATATTTTTTTTCCTGAAATGATTTATTTATAAAATTTTAATCAAAAAAGAAAAACAACATGCTTACTATGTGTTAGTTACACAGGTGCTATATTTTTTCCCTTGTTATTTAGGCAGGAAGATTTTAAGGCATAAAATAGAAGAAAAATTGGAAAAACATTTGCAGTGAAAGAAGACAATTCAGGAATAAACCCAGAAAACTAGCATACAGCAAAAAAAAAAAAAATTTAAAACGGAAGAGCAAACTACACCCTATAGACCAAATGTATTTTTCTTTCCTTTTGGTGCTGGACTTCGCACATGCTGGGCAAATATTCTATCACTGAACCACAAGCCTAAGCCCTGTTACCTGATTTTAAGATATTAAGTTTTTTTGGAACACAGCTGCATCCACTACCTCTAAGTCAGGATTTCTCAACCTCAGCACTAGCATTACTGACTCGATGGGCCAGATAATTTAATTGTGGAGGCTGGACTATGTATTACAGGGTAATGAGAGGATCCCTGTCACTAGATACTAGTAGCAACCCCCTTTACAGCAACAGACAAAAGTGTCTGTGGGTGTTGCCATTATCACCCTGAGGATGTGGGCAGAAGAAGCAGAACAGCCCTGGTGAGAACCACTGGCTTATGCATCCCGTGCTCCCAGGCTACAGAGGCAGTGTGCAGACTTTCACATAAAGCCTGATGCCTGCTCTCTAGCCCTTAACTCCTTTTTGCAAAAAACAAAGGCAAAGAATAACACTAGACTAAAAAAAACACCAAACAGCAAAGTATGTGGCAATACAAGCTCCTCAGTCAATTTTCTACAAATTAGTTTAAAAACTGACTTCAATTTTAAAAAAGAAAATAGATAAAAACAAGCAATTCAAAGAAACAAAACTCAAATGACCCTTAGGCAAGGCAGATGCTCAACTTCATTAGCAGTTAAAACACAAAGGCACTTTTTTGAACGTTACAACTTCAGTTGAGTAAACGTTCAGTTGTGATTAAAATAGAAAACGAACATACATTTCTGTTGAGATTAATGGCCAAGTTTAAGACAATAAGGCACTAATTACTACATTTAAAATATACTACATTGTTAAGGCAAGGAATCCGACCAGTGGGAACAAAAGCACCAACATGCAACAATACATGTGTAGTAAAAATGCTTATCATATGATTACTTATAAGTAATAAACCTGAACTTTCATTAGCGGGAGAATGGCCTGTATATACCATGGTTTGTCTGTTATGTGAAAATCTAAAACTAGACCTGTAGGTATTGACTAAAAGGATGTTCGTAGTCTACAACCATGTGAGGAGACTGTACTTCAACGTGTGTGCACAACATGTGTGCACCCAAACAAATCTGGACGTGGGTAAGCTTCCTGAGTATGGAGAAAATATTTTAAGCACACACATTAGGCTTTGGTTTTCAGCACTTAAGAGACTCTGTGGATACGATTTTGTTTAAACAAACAAACAACAACAAAAATCCTCTGTGGTATACAAAGTTTCAGTTGAAACATGATATATAAACTTTAACTTTCAAAACTTGACAAGAGAAATATGTGTACAATAGCAGAAAATGAAAGAGAACTCTCTCAATATTTTTTATGTCTCAAAAAAGTTAAAATTGTAATGAAATAGTTCTATCACTTATCTTTGATTTTATTAATTTAATTCCTCTAATGGGCATGAACTCTCAGAAAATACAGAAGTTTTAAGAATAGACTCATGAGGAGCTGGGGATGTAGCTCAGTTGGTAGAGCGCTTGCCTAGCATGCAAAAGGCCCCAGGTTCAATCCCCAGCACCACCCCCACCCCCCAAAAAAATAATAAATTAAAAAAAGATGAAATCAATGTATCAGTGCAGCTAAAATTTAGTAATCATATTTCCTCTAATAAAAGTGAATTTTTTGTTATAAATGGCCCTTTAATGAGTTGACTAATAATATCTAAGTAAGTTTATCTATCAAATAATACAAATTTATATTTAACTTATTTAGGATATGTATTATTTTTCTATAGTGTGGGGCAGAAGTGGATTGTTATTATTCTAAATGTTGTGAAAATTTATAGGACCAAGAGGTAGTAAGTGGACACCTGCAAGTTGACTGTGTGCTGTAACTAGTGTTAAGTTCTTATATTAGTGTGTAATACTTCTTAATGTCTACTATTTATACATTATATTCTTTGACAATTTAATAAGTCAGGTCATGAACATTATGGCTAATGTTTAATAAGCTGCTTGGTCTGACCTGCTATTTAACTGGAATACTTATACCATAAGTATTATAGATTGGTTTTCTTTGGTACCAGGGATTGAACCCAGGGCTGCTTTACTACTGAGCCACATCCCTAGCCCCTTCTGCCCCACTTTTTAAAAGTCTGAGACACGAAGTTACTTAGTGCATCACTAAGATGCAAAAGCCATTTGTAAACTTGCGATCCTCCTGCCTCAGCCTCCAGAGTCACTGGGATTATAAGCAGGTGCCACTGCACCCAGCACAATGGATTATTTTTTTTATAGCTGATTTAATTTTGGACGGTGTCCTTTTCCAAATTTGGTAAAAAGGTTACAATAGCTTCATAGCTTTGACTTTTTTGTATTTTTAAGAATTAAAGACTTTTATCTGTAAGATAATTTGGTGCTAGAGGCATTATGCAGCATAGCTCTTTAAACAGTTTCTTTTTGGTTTTTACTTTATTCAGGGCAATAATAATTTTCCAGGATTTCCAAAATACTATAAAAATATATACTATAAAATGCTAAATGTAAACAAATATTTCCTATATCTTACTAAATTAAAGCTGGATATATGTATATATTTCAATAATGTTTAAGAAAATATTTAATAAAATAATGCTTTTCTATGTCAGCTATTCCATAAAAAGCTGAACTTTCTCTAGTAAAGTTGAATAAATATGTATGTGTATATATATGAAAAAACAATTTAAATGTTAATTCCCCAGGACTCAGATTAACTGAGAATAAAGTTAAAACATAGTTTCTTATTCACTCAAGACCAGGGAAAGGGCAGTTCTGAATCGTTTCCTCAGATCTACTGTTAAGAACACAGATAAACTCAACGTGTCTTCTGTGCCTAGCTTAGCCTCTTGACCCTTCCTGATTGCAAAATGGCCACAATTCCCTATATCACACAACCATACAGATATGTGTCCTGTAGTTGAGAAGACCATCTCCTTGTATTTTGTTAGGAAAAAAATTTAACTGAGGTCCATCTGCAGAGTTTGGTCAGGTATTCTGTGGCCAGGAACATTATACATATGATCAGTTTGCAAAGCAAACTAGAAGCAGCACCTGGTATTTATAGACTTAGGTGATTGGTAACCAATCCTGCCAAAGGGAGAATGGCAGAGGAACATCAATGAATAGGCAAAACTAACCAATAGTATCTGATAATTCAATACAGCCTTATTTCTGTGAAATCTCCATTTTTATAACTATATAATTTTTCATGATTCTTGACCTTTTTCTTTGAAGGATGAAATACTTTTAATTTCAGGAAAAGTTGTTCAAGTTTTTTTTCCCCTTGCATTAATTTTGTGTTTCTCTACACGCTGGAGTCAAATCCTATTTATTCCTTTCATCAAATATTGACTGGGGGGTGGGGGGCCTGGGGTTGTGGTTCAGTGGTAGATCGCTTGCCTAGCATGTGAGAGTCACTGGGTTTGATTCTCAGCATTGCATATAAATAAAGGTTCATTGACAACCGAAAAGATTTTTTTTTAAAATATATATATATGGAACTTACTAGAACAGGCAATGTCTAAGTCTGAATGAATCCTGACCCTTCGTGTTTCTGTTCTACACATACTACGCATACTAAGGGAAGTTAGTTTTTCTTTTATTGGTATTTAGCAAATTCTCATGGCCATTCATTCCTAATGGTAATCTGCCTTAGTTTTCTTCTCTTTTGGTGATGGGGACTGAACCCAGGGCCTCATGCATGCTAGACAAATAAATGCTCTGCAACTGGGCCAGCCCCTTAATTTTCTTAATATAAAAACTATTTATACAGGTATTTTTAATATTTCCTAAGTGGAAACTTGGCTTTTGGCTAGAGCACTGTTATTTTCTAATTCTCTATAATAGAGAGGATAGTTTTTTGTTTTTTTGTTTTTTTTTGGTGGGGAGGTGGGGGCAGAGGTTTTTTAAAGAAAATCATTTTAATTTTCTCCCTAACCTCACAGCAACCCACCTTTCTCCTACTGTCTCTCTCCCCCAGGTTTCTTTACATTACAAATCCCCAGATGAGGTAAAATGACAAACTATGAATGAAAACTTTACATTTTTCTCCAGGAATAATTATCTAACATTTAATAAAGAAAAATAAATAATGCAAGATGTCACTGAATATAAGGACTCTATGATCTCTAAAAATACACAATGGTGAAGAGACAATGAAGAAAAGTAATAATAAAAGCAGCTCTCATTTGGCACTTTTCTTTTGCCTCAGCCCTCAGTGTTGCTGGGATTACAGGTATATGCACTGAACTGAGCTCATTTGGTGAACTTTCAATACTAGCTAGACATTGCTGGAAAGGATATAAGTGTATTTAATCCTCACCATGCAAGTAAGAAATAAGAACTGGTATTATTAATTTGCAAATGAGAAAATTTAAATGTAGTTGTTTGCCCTTACAAAATGAGTTATAATGGTGAGGGCAAATAAAAATTAATCACTGGTTAAATACCCTTCCAGTGATTTGGTTCAGGTGAATTTTACAGAATTGGCTAGCAAATATTTAACAAAATTTAAGTGGGATGGAAGAATATGCTGCATTTTTAATGCTAATGTAGCCTTTCTCAAACATCAATTATCAGATGCATAAAGTAAATTGCTGTCCAACATACATGGCATTTATATTATGAATTCTTTGATTTCCCCAAAGGCCCAAGGCCCTGATGTTAGGAAATACCCCAATAATTAATTTCTCTGACACCTTCCTGAGCTTCTCCCTGTTATGAATTCCCTGAGGTTGACTTGGTTCTAAGCAGCAAAAAGGCATTCCCAGTTTCCTTATGTTTATGGAATTTCCCAGTTTTCACAACTGAATTCTGATGTTTAATAAATTCTGATACAAACAACCCCTTTCCAATTTGTAACATTTATAAAGTTTCCGTCAGTCACAGCTGTTATTTAAATAAGAGTCTTTTAGGCATATATCCATAGTATCTGATATTCAGTTAAGTCGCTAACCTCAAATGTTTCCTCACATTCCTTCAATCATAGGCTTAAAAAAAAATATGAAATTTTATGAGGTCAATCAAATTCTGAGCCTTCATTCGCTCCTCTGTCCTATATGAATTCTCTGATGTTGAGTAAGGTGTGAGCCACGAATAAAGGCCTTCCCACATTGCTTACATTCATAGGGCTTCTCACCAGTATGAATTTTCTGGTGTCGACTAAGTTCTGAGCCACGACCAAAGGCCTTTCCACATTCCTTACACTCATAAGGTTTTTCACCACTATGGCTTCTCTCATGGTGAGTAAGTTCTGACCTTCGAATAAAAGCCTTCCCACATTCCTTACATTTATGGGGTCTCTCACCAGTGTGAACTTTCTGATGTCTAGCCAGTTCTGTGCTACAGGTAAAGGCCTTTCCACATTCCTTACACTTATAGGGTTTTTCACCAGCGTGAGCTCTCTGATGTCGAGTAAGTTCTGAGCCACGACGAAAGGCATTCCCGCACTGTTTACATTTATAGGGCTTCTCACCAGTATGAACACTCTGATGTCGAAGAAGATGTGAATCAGAGATAAAACCTTTCCCACATTCTTTACATTTATGAGGTTTCTCACCAGTATGAATCATTTGATGTAGATTCAATTGTGAGGCACAACTATATACTTTCCCACATTCTTTACATTCATAGCGTCTTTCACCAGTATGAATTAACTGATGAAGACTAAGCTGTGTGTCATAACGGAAAGCTTTCCCACATTCCTTACATTTATGGGGTTTCTCACCAGTATGGATTCTCTGATGTCGAAAAAGATGTGAGGGGCGGGTAAAGGCTTTCCCACATTCCTTACATTCAAAGAACTTCTCATCAGTATGAACTCTCTGATGAAGATTAAGTTGTGCAACAGATGGAAAAGCCTTCCCACACTCCTTACACTTGTAGGGTTTCTCACCTATATGCATCTTTTGATGTTGACTAAGCTGTGACTTAGAATGAAAGGCTTTCCCACATTCTTTACACTTATGAGACTTCTCACCAGAATGAGTGCTCTGAGGTTGAGTAACCTCAGAGCCATGATTAATGGCACTTTTCTTATTTTCATTGCTTTTTTTGCTTTCATGAAGTTTCTCATGTTTAATCAAGTCTGACCTACTCTTAAAGATTTCCCCACATTCTCCACATTCAAAGTCTTTTTCCTTATTATGAATTCTTTCGTTTTGAACAGGACATGACTGGCTCCCAGAAGCTTTCTTACATTTCTGACATTCACAGGATTTTTCTCCAGTATGAGCTCTATGATATTCTCCAGGGGCTATGCACTCAACTGCAGGGGGCCGTTTTTTAGTGGTTATTTTGGCTTGTTTGACTTGTACCTCCTTATGCCCCTGCTGTCTCTCCAAGTGGCATTTGATTTCTCTGCTATCTTTGACCCTGTTGAATTCAAGGTTGGAACATGTACGTTTTTTTGTTATCTCCCGATGTAATGATTTAATTTCATAACTGTTCTCTCGAGATAAAGTCTTGGTTTTTCTTCTGGACTCCCAATCTATAAGATAACAAGAAAGAAAGCAGAAGAGGTTTTCACATTTCAGGAGAAAGTAAGTTCCTAAGTAGTGTGGGAGTGAATATTAATGGGTATGGGGTTTCATTTTGAGGAAATGAAAATATTCCACTCTAAATATACTAAAAACTACTCAATTGTACACTTTAAGTGAAAAGAGTTTTATGATAGGAGAATTATATTTCAATAAAGCTGTTTCTAAAACACAGCAGAAAAACAGACCTAAAGTGCATATAAAATGATTTTTATAGGGGAAGGATGAGGGTACTTCCTGTCTGAAATGGGAGGGAAATGACAGAATAGCAAGAGAATGAGAAGTGGAGTAATAATAACCTGGAGCCTGTGTCGGATTATCCTTAGTTTCTCCCCAGATCTCATGCCTTTTGTTGGTAGAAAGCTTTTCTACCAAAATCTCAGAAGTGTGGCCTTTTCTCAAGCAGACTGGCTGAGGACTGCCATGTTGTCTTCAGTATAGTTCCTTATCACTCACCTGGATACCATTCTTTTGCCTTCTTCCTCTTAACCATCCAGGGCTCCTTCCCCTGCTCCAATAAGGAGATCACACTTGGCTTAGTTTCAGAAAGTCCTGCTCAAGGAAAAAAAGGGAAAAGGTTATGTTGAGATGTCAAAATCAAAATCAGTCCATGATTATCAAGAAGAGCCTATAGATTAAGAATCAGAAGGAGAAATGAAGGTCAGGAGAATGGGTAAGATAAATGTGCCCAAGGGAGAAGCCCGATACAAAATTCACAAGGAACAAACCATTCTTTGTTGAGCAAGAATCATACATTTAGCCAGGTATTTCAAAAACATTCACTTAAAAACTCATAATAAATGACATAAAAATTCCAGAAGACTAATTCTGAATTTTGATTGGTAAACTTACCTAGTGAGGTCAAATTGTTGTAATTCTCCAACATTACATCTTTGTATAGATTCTTCTGTTCAGAGTGCAAACATTCCCACTCCTTCTGAGAGAAGTAAATGGCTAAATCTTTGAACTGAAAATACAAACAAATATTCTCTTTGTGAAATTAGTGGACAAAATCTTAAGGCAATATATGAGAAAGCAATTCAGTAGGGCACTCCATTGGACCAGGCTGTACTGAATGCTTCCACATAGATGGGTCAGCGTGGAAACGGGAGATCAGAGACAAATGCCCTCAAAGGTCTTGGGCATGCCTGCTGCTGCAGATGTAACCTGGAATTTTTGTTACGCACCCAGGTCTGGGAGTAGACAAAGTCTAGGTAAGTGTTGTTTCCCAATTACATGAATCTGCAGAAGAAAGTAAACAGCAGTCTCTGTGTTTGGCATACCTCTCATTTTTCTTCTCCATTCTCCCATTCAAGGAAAAAAAGAAAATCTGAATCACACCAAAATATCTTATAAAAATCTCTCTGAAAATGGATGGAACTTAATAATTTCTTTAAAACTCAGGCTACATACCTGTAATCCTAGTGACTCAGGAGGCTGAGGCAGAAGTTCAAAGCCAGCCTCAGCAACTAAGCAAGGCCCTAAACAACTCAGTGAGATGCTGTCTCAAAGGGCTAGATGTAGTTCAGAGCTTAAGCCTCCCTGAGTTCAATTTCCAGCACTCCTCTCCAGGTCTCCCCACTCCAAAAAACAAAACAAAACAAAAAACTGCAAGCACAAAAACAACAACAACATAAAACTAACCCAGGCTCAACAAAACCAAATAAAACCAACAAAACCTTAAGCCCCCAAACCTAGAATAGTAAATCCAAATCACTTCTCTTTTTCGTTTTCTTCCTGTGGTGTTGAGGACTGAACTCAGGGGCTCTCTGAACACTGAGTTACATCCCTAGCCCCCCCCCTTTTTTCTTAACTTAAGACAGGGTCTCACTAAGTTGCAGAAGTAGGCCTTGAACTTGTGGTTCTCCTGCCTCAGCCTCCTGAGTAGTTTGGATTACAGGTGTGCCTGGCCCTAATCACTTTTCCATGTCACTGCAAATTCTTAAACAGACATCATTTTTACTGGCTGCATAACAGCCCACCTTACATACTCAATATTTTTTATTGCTGGGCACTAGTTAGAGAAGTTCCCTAGGATCCTTTTGGAGTTAGGAGTTATTATTTCTCAATAATTTATACAACCAGCTAACCTGTCTCTTACTATAATTTTCCTTGTTCCTAAGATACCAAAATGCATGGAGATTCAGACTCAAAACAATGTGTCCAAAGGTGAAAACACACTATACAAGTTCAAAACGGACCCACGTATTAGTATCCAACTGGCAGAAATCTCCTTAAAAATGTCTCATAACTCCACAACTGCATTTCTATCATATTCAGTCCTTAAAATCCAAGGGAGCTGTCCAGTGTGATGGCACATGCCTATAATCCAAGCAGTTCAGGAGGCTGAGGCAGGTTCAGCAATTTAGTGAGGTGGTGAGCAACCTAATGAGACCCTGTCTCACAATAAAAAATAAAAGGGCTGGCTGGGTGAGTGGCTAAGTGCCTCTGGGTTAAGTCCCTGGTATCAAAGAATAAATTAAAAAATAATAAAAAATAAATAAATAAAATCCAGGGAGCTAGAGATATTGGCAGATACCGAGATAGGCTGTCTGGGACAGGGACAGGGAGACAACACATCCTTCTGATCATTATACTCCAATGCTAGGCTTAATGTTCCAGTAAATACAGAATGTATTTTTGAATAAAAATAGAATGAACATAAAAGAGTAAGAGTTTATCCTGAAAGAAATAGGAACTCAATGAGCAAAATAAAGGAAGTGACAGGACCAAACTATTTTACTGGTGAAGAGTAAAAGGGGCAGGGAGCATAATTAGGAGATCAGTACACTATATCTCCTACAAAGTCTGATCTGAAACAAGACAGCACAGTGAGGCAATAAGGCGTGAACTCATAAGCAGGAAAGAGAAAAAAACAAAACAAAACAAAACAATGAGACCTGGTATCTCATTGGACATTGGAAAAACCAGGAGGCAGGAGTTGGGGGAACCCCAGGCTGGCAGAGTTAAGGGTACATTTAGGTGTATTTCTTTATCATCATATTCCCTAAACCTCATAGATCACATTATACTAAGGAAACTATGAAGAAAACCCATGGTCACACAGATAGTAAATAGCAGAAATATGATCACAGTATACAACCTCCCTTTAGTGTATCAACTAAGGGCAATTACTACTTTAAGGAAAGGAAGAAACAGGTGGAGAAATGGACAATCAAGGGTTGAAGAGCAGGGGGACAGAAGCTCCCTCCCCACCTAAAGAGTGTGGAGAATGGAGAGGGAGCCCTCTTCTGACTCCTTAGGAAGGTTCTGGTATAGATGAGAATAGAAAGACAAACTCAACAAATTCTCACAGAATTCTGAAAAGTCAAAATGAACGGAAGAAACAGATTAATCGAGATTAGAAATAATATTCTGTGAGTGAAAAAAATTCTTGAAGACAAGATAAATGAAGAGCCGCATACATAGGCATATCCAGGAAAAATAACTCTGATTTCACATCCTACAAGAACCATGCTCTTCTCTAAAAGTAATTCCTCTAAAGCCATAGGGGGGCAAAATCTAAATAAACACTTCAAATTAGGAATTTTTACAGCCAACATTCTCTGGTTATAGATTACATGGTTTATCTTAAAGATTACTCTGAACAAAAGAAAAAAGTACTTTAGGAAAATACCAGTGACTTTCTATTTTTGTGGTAGTTGAAAGGCCTACCAGCATGACAGAGGGAAAACAATATAAGTAACAGATTGATTCATCGAGTATATTTTGAAACCTCTGAATGTAAAATAAAACAGTTTGTGAAAAAAATATTTCTAGATAGCTTATAAATGACAAATAAATATGCAAAACATGTAAACTGTGTTTAAAATAAACCCGAAAAAGAAAGGTAACATGTGATCTTTGAAAAGTGGGCAAAGAAAATCAGAAGGCAATTTAGAAATCTTGGCTCTACTATTTATTAACTATGTAACTTTGGGACAAGTGACTTAATAGAACTATTTTCTCATTTGCCAATTTAGTATAATAACCTATTTCACCAAATCTGAGATGTCACTGACAACACACCCACCATTACTTTATACACTAGGAAAAAAAGAGAAAGCAAGCAGGCCAGCTATCAGTACAACTATGACTTGCCAATTTGTTTCACAGGATTATTATGTGGATTAAACAAAATCACATATGGAAAAAACTTCAAACTACAGCAGCTAAAAGTAAGTGCTCAATAAGTCAGTTGCTTCTACTAGTGGTATGATCTTACTCTGAAAATAATCACATTCTCATGTATGCAGATAAAAAATAATTTAAAAATATTTACACTGACTCTACATGGTGTTTCCATAGGTAGCTCTGACATAATAGATCTTGACATTTTGGCAAAAATCTTATGTTACCTAAATTGTTAGAAAGAATGCAATTAAGTTATTTCTATCTTGATAAGCGAGCATACAGCTATTCCAGGTATTAGAAGTTTATAAGCCAAAAGGGCTATTTTTGGTGAACCTAGAGGGGACAATTAAAAAAAACTAGTGAGACTAATGTGAATAAACTTATTGTATTCTTCAACTTCCCTGCAAAATAACTGAGGCAGTTCGTTGTCAACAGGATTCTGGGAATGAACAAAATCCAGGGAAATGGAAATTCTGGGTCACATAAGACAATGTGTGCAAAGGAAACATGCTGGGGGCTAGCTTAGGAAAACTGCTCCATAAATATGGCTTCTTCCCTCTTTTTCTTTCTCTGTCTCATTACTATAAATCTGGACAGATTCCTGAAACAGAACAGGTCCCCCAAACCAAGAAGTCCTTCCCAAGAAGAAAGTGGCAAATACAACTTTACCTCCACCATGGCTCCAGATGCGTAATTCTCTCCTCTTCTGAGTTCTTAGAGAAAGAAAAAGGGAAAAGGGTTAAGAAACCAAGAGACAAGCCTTTGTTCCTAGAACCCAGAGAAGACCTGGTCACAATACCCCCTGACCCTACAGGCACTGAGAGGGAGACCAACAAAGACCAAAAGTTTTATTTATCAGTTTCATTTATGTTTTATTTTTGGGGGGGTACCAGGGATTGAACTCAGGGGCACTCAAACACTGAGTCATACCCCCAGCCCTACTTTGTATTTTATTTAAATGAGACAGGGTCTCACTGAGTTGCTTAGCATCTTGCTTTTGCTGAGGCTGGCTTTGCACTTGTAATCCTCCTGTCTCAGCCTCCCCAGTTACTGGGATTTTAGGTGTATGCCACTGCGCCTGGCTCATTTATGATTATAGATATAAATATTCCAAATAAAAGGCGGATTTCAATAATGTAGTATAAAATTTATACAATGAATTATGTAAAAGATTTTCTAGTTGAAGAGCATTAAGAAATCCAATGGCTTAATGGTTAAGCGCCCCTGGGTTCAATCTCCAGTACCAAAAAAGGGAGGGGGGGGAAATCTAATGACAAAATGCCTTGCATGAACAAATTAAAGGAACAAAAAGTTCACGTATCAAATGATGTGAATAAGACGAGTGGCAGATGAAATAATGGTCTTGTCTCCCAAATGGCAAGTTTTAATCCCAAGAACTATACTTAGGTTATCTTACATGGTGAAAGAGACTTTGCAGATATATTTCAATAAGGATCTTTTCAGATGGGAAGAGTATCTGGAATTACCTGAGTAGGCCCAAGAAAGGTCCTTGTAAGAGGAAGGCAGAAGGGACAGAGTCAGAGAGAAATGACAAGAGAAATGAAGGTTAGAATGATGCGCGCTTTTAAGATGTAGGAAGGGACTAGAATAAAGAATACAGGCAGCTTTTAGAAGGGGGAAAAAAAAGCAAGGAAATAGATTCTCCCGTAGATCCTAGAAAAGAATGCAGCTCTGCCCATACTTTGATTATAGTCCTAGCACTTATTTTTTTTTTCAGATTTCTAATCCTGTCTCTGGATAAGGAAACCCCTCAGAGCAGGAAGAGGACAGCATGACCTGCCATTCATTAGAAAGCCATGTTCTTGACAAGTTAGTCCTTCCCCCTTACTTATTGAGCGTTCTTTGCCACTAGGATATAAAACCTTTTTCTTTTTTAAAATTTATTTTTTTAGATGTTATGGACCTTTATTTTATTCATTTATTTATATGTGGTGCTGAGAATCAAACGAGGGCCTCACACATGCTAGGCAAGTGCTCTTACCACTGAGCCACAACCCCAGCCCCAAATTATATATTTCTAGACCTGAAACTTTCCTACAGAAACAGTTTAAGAAATTGGTTCACTAGGGCTGGGGTTGTGGCTCAGGGGTTGTGGCTCAGTGGTAGAGCGCTCGCCTAGCATGTGCGAGGCCCTGGGTTCGATCCTCAGCACTACATAAAAATAAATAAATAAAGATATTGTGTCCAACTTAAAAAAAAAAAAAAAAGGAAATTAGTTCACTAGTTGTCTTGTTCTTAGTGGGGTTTTTGTCTGCATCCCCAAGTAGCTCAGTGCCTTCCACATTTACTTATCCTATGTGATAAAGTGGAGTCCTCTTGTAGACAATTTACTTCAACTATTTATTTCAAAAACTTTAAATATCCATAAGCACTGAAAGAATAACACAAAGAACTCTTATGCGTGCCTGTTACCTAGATTCACCATTAATGATTTGCCACTTCTGATTCTCTGACTCTACCATTTCAAAATAATCTAAGTATCATGTTACTTCACTACCAAACATGTCTAAACATATCTCCTAAGAAAAAGTTATTTTCTTAACAAACACTAACTACTACAATATCTCATACACATATCACTAAACAAAGTAACAAACATACTGCAAACCACAAAATAGTGTACATACATCATTTCATGCATTAGTATATGCCCTGTGTACCTTTTAACTACAACTCCATGATCCTACCAAAGGAAATTAACAATAATTCCACAATTCAAGCACATTCAAATTCCCCCCAAATATCTTAAATAAAATTTTCTGCATTAAATGCAATTCATGAACTTTGATTGGGCACTGCATTTAATGTTAAGTCTCTCTAAACCTACAACATAAAAATAAATAAAGATATTGTGTCCAATTTATTTATTTATTTATTGTTTGTTTGTTTGAAAAAAATGGAATCATGTCATTTCATGTCTAATGATACTAAATCTGATCATTTGGTTAAAGTGGTAATGGTTAGGTAATACAACACCATTGCAAACAGATATTCATTTTCAAGTTATTGAGATTTTCCATCATGCCCAGTGTTCTGTTCATTATTTGGAAGAAAGGTGTGCATTTTTATTATGAAAATTATGATCTTCCAAGGAAGCAAGAGCATTGAGGAGACATAAGTCACTGATGCTTTTGGCTGACAGCAATCTGCCCTACCTTATGAGATATGGGAGTTGAGAATCAGGAGAGCTTAAGGGTGAAGATGAATGATGGTGGGCCTCCCTCAAGAGTAGATAAGGAGGCTTTTCTAACTATAGTCAGTTCTTATAATTTTTATCAGTTTGAGCTCAATTAGAAAACAAAAATCACAGAAAAATTTAAGCAGATTTTAATACAAGGAAATATTAATGATAGGAAAGTAACCATAAGGACATAAAAAGTACTTATATAAAGGGTTCTTTAAAAAAATTTTTTAGTTGTACATGGACACAAAACCTTTATTTTATTTTTATGTGGTGCTGAGGATTGAACCCAGGGCCTCCCGCATGTGAGGGGAGCACACTACCGCTGAGCTACAACCCCAGCCCTATAAAGGGTTCTTTATGGTTGAGGGAGAATACCCAAAGAAGGACAAACCTACCCCCAAGGGTAGGTTTCAGACCTCACTGGAGAAGCTGTGATTGTGACCTACTGGATAGTGGAGAAATCTGCTCTGATGCCAGGTACTCAAAGTGAGTCTGAGTGGTATAAGGCCTGCGGTCAATGCCTGGCATCAACATCAGGGGGGTTGGTGTGCCACAGTGGCATGAGATCTGGAACATACAGTATCTTATAAAGTAGCTTCAGCAAGGTGGTTACCTGCAGCATCCAAAGCCAGGAAGAGAACCCCCCACTTCCTCCTTCAGTGACCCTCTCATTCTCTTGACAAAAGTTAACTCACTGTAAAGGATAAGTGCTTAGGGTCCAAACCATTTTCACAGAGCAGGCATTAAAGGCTGAATTTGGAGGAAATAAATTAATAACTGGCACAGTCCACCCCCCTTTGGCTACTCAGTTCCTACACATCCTTTTTCACATACACTGAAGTTTCCTTACAACAAAATAACTCCACATTTCTATTTAGTAAAGTATAGCTATCGAGGTGAGAAAATGCACAGTCCCAATAACTGGTAACATTACTAGCTGATTAACTGCTGTTATCATGATATTACTTTTTTTTTTGGCGGAGGGTTGGGGGTGGGGGACTGGGGATTGAACTCAGGGGCAGTTGGATACAATACCTTTATTTATTTATTTTTATGTGGTGCTGAGACTCGAACCCAGTGCCTCACATGTGCTAGGTGAGAGCTTTATCACTGAGCCACAAACCCAGCGCCCTCAGACCTATTTTGTATTTTATTTAGAGACTGGGTCTCACTGAGTTGCTCAGCATCTCACTTTTGCTGAGACTGGTTTGAACTCACAATCCTCCTATCTCAGCCTCCTGAGCCACTGGGATTACAGGTGTGGGCCACAGCACCCAGCTAAATTACTTCTTAAAGTTACAACCTCACTACATAATCTTTTTATTTTTAATATTTTTTTAGTTGTCAATGGACCTTTATTTTATTTATTTATATGTGGTGCTGATAATTGAATCCAGTGCCTCACACATGCTAGGCAAGCACTCTACCACTAAGCCACAACCCTACCCCTGAATATTCTTTTATCTAGAGAATAAATTAAAGCTTATTGTCTTATTTTAGATTCCAAAAAATGTATATATAAAATAAAAATGAAAGACAAAAATGTGTCTAGTATAAAAATAAACACACTCATATCACGAGAAAATATGCAAAAACTATAGTCGTTATGTCTGTAATTCGCTATGAGGTTACAGCTCATGTCTATGGCTTCCTCCTTGAACAACCTACTCTATACTTCCACTGCCTTTAATAATAACCTCAGATCCTCTGGATTATTTACCTAGTAAGGTGACCATTCGTGGTTTGATTCTTCAATAATTCTGCCATTTTTCTTTTTATTGCTGTAATTTTTCCATTAGCCTTCACTAGTAGGCATAAAAGTACTGAGAGGAATGTCAGACAATCACCAGGTTCCAGATATAGCCCTCTTTACCTTCACTGAACAGCAACAATCCTATTACTCATTGGGAAGTAGGATCAATCACTCTATTCATTAGGTTTATCTCCATCCCCTCACCCCAAATTCTGTGATATGCTCTAGCAAATTCATTGAAACTCAGGAGGGGCTGTGTAAATTCCAATTTATAGCTGGTTGATCAGAACCATAGGTAAAACCACCTGGAGTTTGCTTGGCATCTAAACTGGGGAGTAGCGTCAGAATTGAATTTTACTGGAGGACGCTCAGTAGCTTCTGCTGCTACATAAATAGTTGGTATATAGAGACAAATCCTTTTCCACATCTAACTTTGGAGGCCTCATTTACCCCATGGGTTATGCCTTATCGTCTGCTGCTAGCTCAATTACTTCTGTCTTATTTCTGCCTGTAGCATTTGTTTCTTTAAGGAACTCCTAGGCAATGCAGAAATCAAGCCTCTACTTTGGATACCAGGAGATCTTTAGAAAGTTATTGTATGCCAGACAATAAGAAAATAACATTTCACAAAGGTTCAGAAACTAATATTACAAATTTGAATGTGATTTGAGCCTCTCCAATGCATGAAAGGGTACCACTATTACAGTAAGGAATAACTTTGAAACAGAGCACCAGTCTCAATATAGCCCTCTGCCAAGGTCATTTCACAGGAACTATATTAGAAGTATTTTGTAAAATGGCTCCTTGTATTGCTCTTAGATGTTAAATTTAGTAAACAGCAGCTGGTTACATGGGAACACTAAAATATCTTTAGGACACTGTCATTAATTATGTCCCAGAAATAGCTGCTGAGGCTTTTGCCCAATGCTGGGTACAGTTGACATTATCAGTTTAAATTCCCATGGTGGCCAATATTTCCATAGCTTGCAAAGCTAATTACCCAGTTAATCCTATCCTAGGTATCTAAGAGAAATGAAAACACTTTTAAAAAAATTTTTAATTTTTAGCTGTTGATAGATCTGTATGTTTTTTAATTTATATGTGGTGCTGAGAATCAAACCCAGTGCCTCACACATGCCAGGCAAGTGCGCTACCGCTGAGCCACAGCCCAAGCCCCTGAAAACACATCTTTATAAAGACTTGAACACAAATGTACATGGTAGTTTTATTTCTAGTAGCTCCCAAAATGGAAACTCCCCAGATATTCATCAACAGATGACTGGATAAACAAATCGTGGTACTGTTGCTTACTAATAAAAATAATCTGAGACATACGATAAGATGGATTAAAAATTACAATATCTGAGCAAATGAAGCCAGAGATTAAACTCGCTGTATGATTCAGTTTATACAAAGTTCTAGGACAGGCAAAACTAATATATGGAGATGAAAGTCAGAAGTAGTGACTTTTGAATGGGATGGTAGTCATTATGAGGGAAGGAACCAAGGGAATTTTCTGGGGAAATAAAAATATTCTAATTATTGATCTGGGAAATATATATATATATATATAAAATTTAGTTAGCAAGATGCACACAAGATTTTTAGCCAGGTGCAGTGGGGCATGCCTGTAATCCCAGTAACTCCGGAGACTGAAGCAAGAATATCAAAGTATCACAGTTCAAAGCCAGCCTTCATGAGACTCTGTCTCAAAAAAAAAAAAAAAAGGACTGGGGAAGTGGCTCAGTGGTTAAATGCCCCAGGGTTCGATTCCTGGTGCAAAAAAAAAAAAAAGAAAAAGAAAAAGAAAGAAAGAAAGAAGAAAAAGATTTTTATACATCATGTAAATGCTTCAAATTTTTAAAAAGGAAAATGGCAAAAGTAAACAAAAATTTAGTCATGAAGGAAGCAAGTGTGCTGAGGTTGTAGCTCAATGGTAGAGCGCTTACATGGCATGTGTGAGGCACTGGATTCGATCCTCAGTACCAAACAAAAATAAATAAATAAACTGAAGGTATTGTGCCCATCTACAATTACAAATATTAAAAAAAAGGAAGCAAGTGGGTGATAAAGTATAAGACAGGTTGCTATTGCTAGAGAAAAGGAGAGAAATGATGACAGGCAAACAGCCTGATATCCAAACTAATCGAGGGACTACAAATATATTTCAGACTAAAAATATAGAGTATTTAAAAGTTCTGGTCTCTCTAGTTTGGCAGATAAAGAGCTTGGAACTTGTTACTCTCTCCTAACAATTAAAAAATTGAAAAATCAACATCTTGATACATCAGGACAAGGAAGGTCACAGGGCAATCTGCTGCCCCAAGTTCAAGAGGCAGATAGACAGATATGAGAATCACAACAGAGCAAAACCACAGAAATCCAAAATAGAGTAGAAAAACCTGAACCATAATAGATGAATTACCAGAGGTTTGGACAACTTTTGAGTGGTAAAAACTCCAAAGGAATCAGTCTCAGGAGACCTTCACACTTTTGTGATATATGTCCAGGAGACCAACCAGGTTCTTACAGTAAAGATCAGAGAAAAATCCCAGAGTGCATCCGGCAGAAGGAAAGGAAAAGCTGCCCTATTGAAATACAGAGAAGTCCTTTCTTAACAAGGCTTGCCCTGAGATAACTATTACACCAGAGTCTAACCTATTGGGATTTTATTGAAGCCACACCAATTGGGGTAAGGGAAATAACCAATTCTGATTCACTGTAGTCTTCCTGTCCCACCTAATGGGGGATGGGGGGTGGTGTAAAAATGAAGAAACATTGGTGAAGTTCACAGTATGGGGACACTAGTTCACAGAAACATCAAGACCAAATCACAGAATCAGAGGTAACTAACCCCACCAACTTAAACTACAACATCAATATAGATCTATTTATCAAGTTCGTTTTACAAGTACAAAATGTTCAGTTTAAAAAAAACAGGAGGCAGCGCTGGGGTTGTAGCTCAGGGGTAGAGCACTTGCCTAGCATGTGTGAGGCACTGGGTTTGAACTTTATCACCAGATAAAAATAAATAAAACAAAGGTATTGTGTCCGACTACAACTAGCAAAACAAAACAAAACCAAAAAATCCACGGCATAGTAAAAAGCAAAATACTCAGTTTGCAGAGGTAGAGCAAGGGAAAGAACCAAAATCAGATATGGCAAGAATGTTGTGATTATCAGAGTAGGATTTTAAAATAATTATGAATGAAATACTAAAGGTTCTAGTGAAAAAAATATAAAACATGCAAGAAAAGATGGACAATGTAAGCTGAAAGATGGAAGTTCTAAGTATAAAAAGAAAATGCTACATATAATAAATAGTATAACAAATGAAGAATACCTTTTTTTTTTGAGAGAGAGAGAGAGAGAGAGAGAGAGAGAGAGAGAGAGAGAGAGAATTTTTAACATTTATTTTTTAGTTTTCGGTAGACGCAACATCTTTGTTTGTATGTGGTGCTGAGGATCGAACCCGGGCCGCATGCATGCCAGGCAAGCGCACTACCGCTTGAGCCACATCCCCAGCCCATGAAGAATGCCTTTGATGGGCACATTTAAATTCAACTTGGCTGAGGAAAGAAATCCTCTCAGCTCAAGGATATTTTAATAGGAATTTCTACAAAACTTAAAACCAAACCAGAAGAAAGACTGAAAAATAAGGAACGGCATATTCAAGAACTAAATGACAATTACAAAAGATTTGACATACCAACAGAAATTGAATCAATAATTAATAATGTTGTGAAACAGAAAGTACTAGGCTAAGATGGCTTCACTGCTGAATTCTAGCAAATCAGACAGAACTTATACTAATTCTTTTTTTTTATTAGTTGCTCAAGATAATACAATGATATTGACATATCATACATTTGATTCAAATGGGGTATGAATTCTTATTTTTCCATGCCCAGAAGAGGGGAATACTTCCTAACTCATTTTATGAGACCAGCATTACCCTAATAACCAATTACCAAAATAAGGACAAACACATTACAAGAAACAAAAAACAGCTAAAAAGACTTCTCTCTCTCTCTCTCTCTCTCTCTCATAGATGCAAAAATCTTTAACAAAAATTGGTAAATCAAAATTTAACAACACAGAAAAAGAATTATGCACAACAACCAAGTAGGATATATATGGCTGGTTGGACATTTGAAAAATCCATTTGAAAAAAATCCAATATACAAACATGATTTAAAGAAAACAAAAAACAAAACTCAGAAACTAGGAATCTAAAGGGATTTCCTCAAGTTGATAAAGAACATATTTGAAACCAAACCAAAAAACTAGGCAGCTAACATAATGTTGAGAAATATAAATATTCCTGCTAAGATAAGGAATATGGCAAGAATATCCTCTCTTCACACTCCTTTTAAACATCATACTGGAAATTCTATCTAATGTAATAAGAAAAGTGTACAGATTGATAAAGAAAACTCTTTGTTAGCAGATGGAATGGTTGTCTATGTAGAAAATGTGCAAGACTCAATTAAAAAAAACTGCTAGAACTAATAAGCAATTATAGGAAGGTCAATATATAAAAGCCAATCAATCACTTTACAACAATGAGCAAGTGGAACTTAAAATTTAAATTATAATAACCATGTACACATAGCACCACCCCAAAATGGAATACTAAAGCATAAACCTAATATGTACAAAAATGAGAAAAAATGAAATTGATCATTTTTTAAGTTATAATTAATATAATGCCTTTATTTTATTTATTTATTTTTATATGGTGCTGAGGATGGAACCCAGTGCCTCACATATAAAAAGTGAATGCTCTACCGCTGAGCCACAACCCCAGCCCAGTAAAACTGATTTAAGAAATCAAAGAGAAACTCAATAAATGGAGAGAGAGTCCATGTTCAAGATGCTTCCTTGCTTTGTGTCCTTCATTCCTACAGTGTGTCTGGATGGGTAATAACTTCCCACTTCCAGGATCTTGGTCTCTGATTTCTACATTTCAACCTGGCTTAGCATATCCAGTCTCCATTCAACTTCTGTCAAAAGAGCTTATCAACAGGCCCAGTACAGGGCAACAGAACTGGGGATTCCCTCTTACTAAAGATCTTGGATACACTGTCTCTGGCTCTTTAATCTACAAGTTTAAGAACCATCAAGTTTTCTTCAAAACAAAAATAAGTAAAATTTTTTGATGCTCATTATATGAAATTCTAAGAAAAAGGCCAGTGCAACGTGATTTTAATGGGAACAAACCCATCCTTTTTTTTTTTTTTCGCAAAACCCTACACTCCCTAGTAATCCTTGGGACAGAGTGAATTTAAGAGAATTTCAGCTACATGTGGTGGCACACACCTGTAATCCCAGTGACTCAGTAGGCTGAGGTAGGAGGATGGAAAGTTCAAAGCCAGCCTCAGAAACTTAGTGAGGCCCTAAGCAATTTAGTGAGACCTTGACTCAAAAACAAAAGCAAAAACCTTTGAAAAGCTTAGGACAAATGCACACTTCCATCAGAAATTCACTGAAGGGTCTAAGGCTATGGCTCAGTGGTAAAGTGGTTACCTAGTATGTGTGAGGCACTCACTGGGCTCGATCCTCAGCACCACATGAAGATAAGAATGGCAGCCATTTTGAAGTCAAACAACAACAAGTGCTGGTGAGGATGCGGGGGAAAATGGTACACTCATACATTGCTGGTGAGAATGCAAATTGGTGCAGCCAATTTGGAAAGGAGTATGGAGATTCATTGGAAAACTGGGAATGGAACCACCATTTGACCCAGCTATTCCTCTTCTTGGACTATTCTCAAAGGACCTAAAAACAGCATACTACAGGGACACAGCCACTTCAATGTTTATAGCAGCACAATTCACAATAGCTTGACTGTGGAGACAACCTAGATGTCCTTCAATGGATGAATGGATAAAAAAAAATGTGGCATTTATACACAATGGAATATTAATCAGCACTAAAAAATAACAAGATCATGGCATTTGCAGGGAAATGGATGGCATTAGAGCAGATTATGCTAAGTGAAGTTAGCCAATCCCCCCCAAAAACAAATGCAGAATGTCTTCTCTGATATAAGGGAGGTGACTCAAAATGGGGTAGGGAGGAAGAGCATGAGAAGAAAATTACCTCTAGATAGGGAAGAGAGGTGGGAGGGAAAGGGACAGAGAAGGGGAATTGCATGGAAGAGGGAAGGAGACCCCCTTCGTTATACAGAATTCAAGTATGACGATGTGAGGGGGGAAAAAAAAAGAAGTGAGTCACATTAGATTGGGTAGAGAGTAGTGATGGGAGGGGAGGGATGAGGGAGGGAGGAATGGGAGGACAGCAGAATAAAATAGGCATTATTATTGCTGTGGGTATATATGTGACTGCATGACCAATGTAATTCTGCAACCTGTACACTCAGAAAAATGAGAAATTATATCCCATCTGATTCAAATGTATGATTATGTCAAGATTATTGATCAACTGTCATGTGTAACTAATTAAATCAAAACAAAATAAAAAAAAGATAAATAACTAAACGTATTGTGTTCATCTACAACTAAAAAAAAAGTTAAAAAAATTTACCGGAAAAACTATGATAGTTATTTTCAGATATATCTTTTTTTAAAAAAAATGAGGCTCGAACCCAGTGCTTCAAATATGCCAGGCAAGTACTATACCACTGAGCCACAACCCCAGCTTATATTTTAAACATGAGTTTAGAAGTGGATGCTTGTTTTTCATTTTTTCTGAGTTGATTTTTTAAAGACATTCAATCAAGTTTTAGGACATTATTTGGACTTGAGAACTATAAGGAGTGTGGTCCTACTGGGAAGAAATGAAAATACAAGATCCACGTCTTTCTGCTTTGTCTCTGGTTTTGCTGGCAGGTTATCTAGCTTATATTAAATCACAACCTTTAAATTATACACATGCTCATAACTGGTCCATTGGGGTCCACATTTAGTCATATAGCTGGTTGATGTGTGGGAGCGTGATATTATCACATATTTTTTACCACTCTCTTCTGGGCCCCTCCTGAGAGGAGAATTATATTTCTTGCCTATTGACATTAGTCTCAACAATGTTACCTGAACTATCCAGTGAAATGTAAAAGTGACATGTTCAGAGCAGTGAAATGTAAGTGACATGTTCTCAGAGCTTCAAGAACTGCTACACAGCTTCTCTCTCTCTCTCTTTGCCCGCTGCAATGAGACTGTCATGTTGCTTCTTCATACTAGGTCCTGAAATAAAGATGTGTATGGCAAACATTTTTCCTTATTTATTATTTTTTTTCTATAGGGTGTCATTTGATGAATGGGCATTTTGAATAGACAAATGTGCTATTAATTCTTAAATCAACTCCTTTGGTGTTTTATTAACAAATATTTCCCTACTTTAAAGTCAAAAGGCATACAACTAATATATGTTTGAAGTTTTACTTTCAGCATTAAAATCCTTCATCTGAATGTAGTTGATTTTTGTGTTTTGTAGGAGGCATGAATTTATTTTCATCTTTTTGCCAAATAAAGTTTTTTTTTTCCTTGCTCCAACCATTCAATTGTCCCTCCTTTCCCCACTGATCTGATGTCCTATTTCCATGTGTAGTGGGTTGAATGGTTGTCCCCCAAAAGATACATTCATATCCTAATCTCTGGAACCTACAAATGAGATCTTATTTGGAAACAAGGACTTTGCAGCTGCAATAAGGCTCTCAAGATGAGATCATTCTGAATTATCTGAGTGACCCCTAAATTCAATCACATTGTCTTATACAAGAGACACTCAGAAGGGAGACACATAAAGAGAAGGCCATGTGGCCAGGGAGGCTGAGATTGGAACAATGTGGCCATATGCCAAGGAAAAAGTGGAGCCAAGTGAAAATGGAAGAGATAAAGAATCTCATCTATGGCCTCTGGAGGCAGCACAGTCTTGATTGACACCTTGATTTCGGACTTCTGGCCTCTCTTCCTGTGAGAGAATAAATTTCTGCTATTTTAAAGCCAACAAAGTTTTAGTAATTTGTTATAGCAGCCCCAAGAAACTAACACATCCTCATATACCAGAATTCCATATAAGTGAGGATAGTATCTGGGTTCCTTTTTCCATTCCACAGGTCAACTTGCCTATCCTTTTGACAATATCATACAGTCTCAATCATTTCTATATACAGTATTATCAGGGGAACTTTACTTGGCTTTGAAGTAGCTTGTGGTGAATGGTAACCCAAGGGAAGTAAAAAGAAATATAAAATCACTCAAAAGGCCCAGAAGGCTTCATTAGTCAATTCATCCAAACACATGGAACAGCAATTTTATATGAACTCTCTAGAAAAAAATTAACAATTCCCAACTCAATAAGATCAGAATGGCCTTGACACCAAAAACTGATAAGATCACTGAAAAAAATTTTAGAAAGAGAGAAAGAGGGGTGGGGTTGTGGCTCAAGTGATAGAGCACTTACCTAGCATTTGTGAAGCACAAGGTTTGATCCTCAGCACCACAAAAAAATAAAATAAAGGTATTGTGTTCAACTACAACTAAATTAAAAAAAAAAAAAAAAAAATATATATATATATATATATATATATATATATAGAGAGAGAGAGAGAGAGAGAGAGAGAGAGAGGGGAAAAAGAAAATTAGAGGCAGTTATCTCTCATGAATAACAATATAAAAATCTAAGCAAAAAAAAAAATCAACAGAACCCACTAATATATAAAAAGATAAGTGTTATAATATTTTATTCCAGAAATGAAAGAAGAACTTAATATTCAAAAATCAATGCAATTTACCACATTCACAAGTAAAGGAGAAAATCTATCACACTTCAACAGACTAAAAACTCATCTGATAAAACTCAAACCTATTCCTGATACAAACTCTAAACCAGAAGTAGAAGAAAATGTCCTTAAATTGATAAAGGATATATATATTTAATAGTAAAATACTGAACACTTTCCCACTAAGTGAAGAAGGGTTTCAAGTCCCACTAAGTGAAGAAAAGTTTCAAGTGCCTAATAATTGCTTGATCAGTCTACTAGATAAAAGAATGACAGACACCAATGACTTCAACACTGCTCACCTATAAAACTTGGTAGAGTTCACCACTTTCTCCTCATTAAAACATTTTCTTCACTTTGCTTCCAGAACATTACCCTCCCTGGGTTTCTGCCCTAATTTCCTGGCTTCACTTTCTCTTTTGCTGGTTCCTCTTCATTTCTTCAACCTACAAATGTAGAGCTCCTCCCCAGATCAGTCCTTAGATGTCTGGAACAGAATTCCAGTCTCATGGTTTGAATATAATCAATATTCAAAAAAATCATGGCATTTGCAGGTAAATAAATGGTGTTGGAGAAAATAATGCATAAGTGAAGTTAGCCAATCCCAAAAAAACAAATGCTGAATGTTTTTTCTGATATAAGGTGACTGACCCATAATGGGGTAGGGAGGGGGAACATGGGAGGAACAGACTAGGGCATGGGGTGGGATGGAAAGGGAGGGGGTGGGGGTTAGCAATGATGATGGAATGTGATAGGCATCATTATCCAAAGTACATGTATGAAGATATGAATTGATGTAAACCTACTTTATATACAGAGATATGAAAAATTGGGCTCTATATGTGTAATAAGAATTGTAAAGCATTCCACATTACAAAAATAAAATTTTAAAAATAAAAAAGAAAATCATTTAAAAAGGAAAATCAATTAAATATATATATAAAGACACCCCCCCCCCCCCCCCCCCAAAAAAAAATTTCTAACTGGGCCGGGGTTGTGGCTCAGTGGTAGAGCATTTGCCTGGCATGTGTGAGGCACTGGGTTCGATCCCCAGTACCACATAAAAATAAAGACAAATAAAATAAAGGTATTGTGTCCATCTACAACTAAAGAAAATATATTTAAAAAAATAGGGCTGGGGGTGTGGCTCAGTGGTCAAGTGCCCCTGAGTTCAATCCCTGGTACTCCCCCCACCCCAAATTCCAACAGCTGATACAAGTATAACTCTAGTTACATCTCTCCTCCAGGTTCCAGATCCATATATCCAGTTGTCTACTGGATTTAGCTATGCAGACCATCAAACATGTTCTTCACATAGGTCTTCCACTTTGACAAACAGAAATTTTCAAGTTAATCAGGCCAAAAATCTTGATATAATCCTTGATTTTTCTTTTTCTAATGTACCATTTCAAGTCTATCACACAATCTTTATAGCTCTCTGTTTAAAAATTCCAGGGACTACCTGTCAATAAACCAACCATCACCACTCACTCACAGGGTCTTTGAACTTTCTCTTTAGTACAGCTCAATGCTCTATATCTAAATTTTGAAATGTCTCTTTCCCTCACTACCTTCAGATCTTTTCTCAAATGTCATCTAGTTCTATTTCTAGTAAAGGCAGACTGGGTATATGTCACAGTAATTCACACAAATACAATGAACTCTGGAAAAGATACATATTGTTATTATTTTTGCAGTATTAAAGATGAAACCCAGTAAATACTAAGCATGTACTTAGCACTGGATCCTTAGAAGTGGGGTAGCTAAACTTGAGTGGAAAGTCGTAATTGACAAGTTTGAGGTTGTGAAAAACAGTTGAAAAATGAGGAGTTAACTTCTACAGAGGACACATGAAACAGTTTCAGAGCATTATAAGGAGGAGGAGATAAAATGACTAAAGTGATGGGAGATTTTACAACCCTCCCATCACTGACTGATCAAGCAGACAAAAGTTATTAGGCATGCAGGTAATTTTAAAAACAAAATTAACCTATTAAAGAAGATCTAGACATACTATCTTTCCTGTGCATTTGGTTTTATATACAAGAAATAATTTCTGATCCAAAGTCATGAAACTTTTATTTAAGTTATTTCTGTTTTCTTCTAAGAGTTTCAGTTTTACTCTATCATTAGGTCTATTATTCATTGTTAATTTTTATATATGGTATAAAGAATCCAACTTCATTGTTTTGTATGTGGATATTGAGTTTTCCCAGCACCATTTGTTGAAGACTGTCCTTTACCCAGTAAATGATCCTGGTATCCGAGTCAAAGATCTTTTACCTCACCTTTACCATTATGATGCTGGGTTCTTCATATGTAACCTTTCTAAGATTGACAGTTTATCTTCTAGTTTTTAGAGTTTTTAAAATAAAGGGGATTGAATTTTGGTAAATCCTCTTTGGGGGGAGGGGATCAACTGAAATGATCATGTCCTTTTCCATTTAGTCTATTAATGTGGTGTATCACAATTGGTATGATGAACCATCTTTGCATTCCTGAAATAAATCTCATATGTTCAGAGTGTATGACTCTTTTTAATATGCCACTGAATTCAGTTTTCTAGTACTTAGTTGCGGATTCCTGCACCAGTATTCAAAAAGGATGTTAGCCTGCAGTTCTCTTGTAGCTGTCTTTCTGGCTTTGCTATCAGGGTAATACTGATCTCAGGGAATGAGGAAGTATTTCTTCCTCTTCTATTTTTGGGAAGATTTTGAGGACTGATATCTGCTCCCTTTATGTCTTGTAAACTCTGGGGGAGAATGGACATTTTCAGTATCATGTGTCCTAATTCTTTTCTCCTGAATTTTACTGAGGATGGCAACCATTCATTTATGACATTTCAAAACTATTTCTGGAAGGTATGTATTCCTTGTGTGTGTAGACATTTCTTTGTGAAGAAACCCTGACAAAGGTCTTCACAAAGGTCTTCCTTAAATGTCTGGTTCTAAGAAAATTTTTATTTCTACCTTCACTTGGAAGGATGTTTTCACTAGACTGAGAATTTTTTTTTTTTTTCAGAGATTGATGTGTTTCATTCCACTCTTTTGCATACATGATTTCTGGAGAGAAGTCCAATGTAAATTATTTTTTCTATTGCAAAGATGCTTTTCCCCACCTCTGCCTTCTTTCAAGGTTTACCCTTTGTCTTTGGTTTTCTGTAGATTTAAATATTCATGTGTAGATTTTTTTTTTCTTTGTAATCTGCTTGTTCTTTGAACCTCTCTCTTTTTTCTTCTGATATTTCAATGACAAGTATGTAATTCCTTTTGTAACTGGGTCATAGTTCAAATATATTCTGTTCTAGATTAATCATATTATTTTCTTTTCATTTCAGCTTGGGACACATCTTCAAGCCTACTGATTGTTTCCTTGGCTGTGTTCAGTCACCTAATAAGTCCATCAAAATTATTATTTTTTTTCCTAGCATTTCCTTTTGATCCTTGGTTTCCATCTTTTTCTAACATTAACCATCTACTTTGCATATTATCTACATTTTCCACTGGTGTCCTTAACATTTTCATCATAGTTACCCTTCAATTTCCTATCTAAATGCAAAATTTGTGTCATATTTAAATCTGGTTCTGATGCTTGCCCTGGGTATTCAAACTACTTTTTCTTTCCTTTAAACATGACTTATAAATCAGGTAGTATAAACTGAGGTAAGTAGGCCTTAGTATGAGACTTTGCATTTATTTAGCCAGTAATTGGACTGCGTTTACTTTTGCAGTAGATACCAGAGGTTTCAGTTTTTTCTAGTGTCCTTGGTTCTCACACCTACTCAGTTATCTTTGGGATTCCATTAGATCTCCTTCTGAAATAGAGATTATCTTGTAGCTCTTTCAGATATAATCCACTGTTATTATACAGAAAGCCCTGTTTATGTGGTGGTGGGGAAGCACTGTATAATCTTATAAATAAATCTTATCTTTTAGGGAGCCTGAGCCCCTAGGATGTAATCTTCGGAAGGGTTTTTTTTTGGGGTGGGGTGGGGTACCAGGGGGATTGAACTCAGGGACACTCAACCACTGAGTCAAATCCCCAGCACCCCCCTTTTTTATTTTATTTAGGGACAGGGTCTCCCTGAGTTGCTTAGTGCCTTGCCATTGCTGAGGCTGGCTTTGAACTTGTGATCCTCCTGCCTCAGCCTCCTGAGCTGCAGGGATTAAAGGTATGCCACTGTGCCTGGCTTCAGATGCATTTTTAAGTCTTCTTCTCCTTTAGCTAGACAGAAAGGCTAGAAAGGCTGGTATTGGCTAAGTGCCCTTCTCTCAAGTAGACAAGGTCTGGTAATAAAAACATGCTGAGTCTAATTTCATAAAGGTCACTTTCTCTCTCTTCCCCTTTGCCACAGAGGAATTTGTCTCAGACCCCTCCCTTGCGAATACTCATGAAAGTGTGGAGGTCCCTTTAAGGCTGGGCCCCTGAAATTTCTTACACCCAAGCCACTTCAACTTTCAGCAATTCATCAAAATAATTGTTCTTAACAATTTATGGCTCCAGTGATTTTTGTTCTAAATAAGCAGATCTTGGCTGTTATGATCTGCATTTCCTTTTGTCTCCAGAATTCAGAGCAGCAATCTACCCTGTGACTTCAATTCTTTCACAGATCTAAGAAAAAAGTGATCTCTATCCACCATTATAAGGCCAAGGATAACTTCCAAATCCTTTAAATGTCAGCTGAAATCAGAAATCTTGAACTTTTATATAGACATTCAAAGTTTAATTAACAAAACAAACAAAACCTCCATTATTGATATCCTCTTTCACATCTCTACCATCCATGAATACTCATTGACTTGCATCATTTTCTAGCTGGGTGCTATGTATCTTTGTGACTTCTTGGCTAGCTCTGCAGTTATATCTGGCCACATTACTAAGTTCTAGTCATTAGAGTGTGAAGGAAAATAATGTATACATTTCAACACTTGTCCCTTAAAGTCAATCAATATGCCTTTTTGCCCACCCAGCATCCCCACCATGTACCTGGCTCCCTGAGATGTGTAATTAAGAGCCAAAAGAAGAATAATATTACCACACTTGATGGAAAATAACAAAGTGGATCCATACCAGTCCTGAATTGCCTAACTATAGACTATTAAATGAGACAAAAAGTTATCTTAAGATATGAATTTTGGTTCTCTTCTATCCTACAAAATCTGTATATCAAAACATTAGCCTTAACTTTAAAAAGAGGGGGGGGCGGATGTTGATATTTTAAGTCAAACCCAAAGGATTTAAGTTAACCCTTTAATTTAAGTTAAATCATTAAGTCCTTTAAATCACATAATATTGGTTTACAGTATACCATTTTTTAACCCTGTATGTCAATTTTGTTCTTCTCCACTGTCAATGTTTATTTCTATTTACCCACATATTTAATACTTCCTTTAGCCATTATATCTTTGGGGTTCTCAAGCTCTTCCTTTGGGACTACATTATTATCAACAGCATGCCAATACATTGCTTTGGTACTTTACATACTTTTTAAAGTTAACAACATTTGAGGAATTTGTTTGGTTTTGGTACTGGGGATTGAACCCACGAACTCACATATGCTAAGTAAGTACTTTATTACTTAACTACACCCCCAGTACTTAAAAAAAATTGTGCCTGGCTCAAATTGCATTTTTGAAGACACTTAGCCAGGTGTCAAAATCCAAATTCTTTAAATAATTCATTTAAAGACTCTTTTCAGGGTCCCTGATATAAAAACTGTTTTCATAGTAATACTATGAATCATTTTTTTTCACTCTCAATCTCTCATGTATACACAGGAGGTCCATAGTCTATGTAAATGTGACATTACTAATACAGAAGCAGATAAGAGCTTGGTATACTGGGATACACCTGTAATCCCAGTGGCTAGGTAGACTGAGACAGGAGGATCACAAGTTCAAGACCAGCCTCAGCAACTTGGTGAGAATCAGTCTCAAAAAGGACTGGGGATATAGGTCAATGGTAAACTGCCCTTGGGTTAAATTCCCAATACTAAAAACAAAACAAAAAAACTCCAGATAGGAGAACCTGGCTATCTTCCATGAAGTAATTAAAGATATCCCTAAAATTATATAATATACATATGCCACTGTTATTATTTTTAGAAAACTTATTTTTCACAAAATATATTATTCATATGTAAAGAGTGTATTAATTTTAAAATTAAAAACATTTTCAAAAAAACCTCCTAATTTGAGAACTGACATTGCAAATGGCTGCACTGTATTAGGTTAGGTTCCCTGGTAACTGAATCTGAGATGGAAAATTAGGGTAAGGAATACAGGAGAAAGCTCTTGGGAATATGACTGATAAAAGAAATAAGGGAAACAGAACTGGGTGGAAGAAGAGGAAATTGAACTGTGACACAACTGCAATTCCTTAGAGAGCTCTAAACCTGGGATGACTCTTCAGAGTTGTCCTAAATTGAGGCAAAAGGCGCCAGGCTGTCCTCAGGGACACAGTATAACCCTGCATAAAGCAGCTCCCTTTATCCAACAATTTCTGTACTCAGCCAGCTGCTCATCATAAAAACAAGCATTATCCTTTTTCTTTCTTCTTCATCTTTCACATGAGCAAATTCTATGAAATCACCTCCAAACTCTCAACTCTACCAATTTCTACTGCTGTTATCTGTAGTCTAAGCCATTATTAATTTTTTATTTATTGTGTTCCAAGGTGATTCACAGAAACTGGTCCTTATAAATTTAGTATCTAGATATTCTCCATGTTTATCTAGGTAAAAAGGGATTTGCCATGATTTGAATAATAGTATCCTAAGCTGTTCTCTCACTTATATTATTATTTCTATCCCTCAAGAAGGGGGAAAATGTATTTATAGAGATGAGATGATTTGCTTGCTGACATATATCAGCAAACACTATTCTTAGACTTCAGATTCAGTTTAAGGAATTAAGCTAAGAAAGTCTTTTGAACCTTAATTAGAATTTTAAATTTTTCTGTTGACTTGAAAGTAAAGAAAAGGAACAGAGAATTTAAAGCACACAAACTACGGTCCACCAAAAGAAAAAAGAAAAGAAATATGAAGAAAATCATGGAAAAATGACACACACACACACACACACACACACACACCCCAATATCTTGCAACTGAAAACATTTACATGGCTTTTTTTGTAAATGCATGAAATTTGTAAACTATTTTTTTATTCAGAAACAATCTACAGATATTAGCTTTGCTTACAAAACTAAATTTAGTATAAAGCCTATTAAATAAAAGACCATTAAAGAAAATGGCAATACTCATTTAGACAAAGTTTTACAAACTATTATTGTTACTTTCATAAAAATAAGTCCCTTTACTTTATGACACACTGTATCTCTTCAAAAATAGCTAATAACAGAATTTGTAGTCATGTTTTACTTTACAAATTATGATTTACTTTTGTGAAATCAACTTCAAATGGAATTGACGTTTAAACATAAAAGCTAAAGATCCATTGTGACCAACACCCTCAATTCTTATCTCCTTTTTTAAAAAAGCATTAGTGGTTTTGTGTATATCAAATAATACAATAGAGATGCCATAATAAAAAGTTATCTTAAGTAGGGCTGGTCCACATTGTTGGAGCATGAGAGCCTTTTAAAGGAACTCAATTATTACAGTTCAGAATCTAGCACTACCACAGCTTCTAACTAAAATTCAATATGGCATATATAAGTCAAGAGTTGAAGAAGGATTGGTATGTTAAAACTCAGCAATACTAAGCAATTTTACAAAATTGCTTATGGCCACCTCAGGAAATAAAAAGTTGCATTTCACAATATCAAAATAGTTACAATGGTATTACTACCTATGCAGGTTGTATAGAAAAATGTAAAGAACAGTAAAACTGCAAAGTCAAGTTTTTAGAAAAAATCTTATTGATTTGGTTAGCTATGAACCTACAAAATCTGTTATCAAATAATGACACACTAAATGGGTAGCTAATGTGTGTACTAATGTGTGTAGACCTGTTATCCCCTAAAATAGTAAATAAAAACACATTTCATTTGTAATACTAGCATCTGACTTTCAAAAAAATTTTTTTTGCAGTTGTAGATGAACAGCATTCCTTTGTGGTTTTTTTTTTTTTTTTTTTTTTTTTCAAATGTGGTGGTTAAGGATTGAACCCAGTGCCTCACATGTGCTAGGCAAGCACTCTGCCACTGAACTACAGCCCCAGCCCATAAATTTTAAAGAATTAAATGTTTATTTGAATCTAGAACATTATTAATTCAAAGATGAGTCCAAACTTCAGATACATATTTTAAAAACGATAGTACTAATAAAGTATGCTAAGTTCATACTATATAGCAACCACTACTAAGTACTAATTTTCTGAAGAGATTTTTAAAATATATATTTTTTAGGTGGACCCAATATCTTTATTTTACATTTATGTGGTGCTGAGGATCAAACCAAGTGCCTTGTGCATGCTAGGTGAACACTCTACAACTAAGCCATAACCCCAGGCCCCTTTCTGAAGATATTTTTGATAAAATAGTTCATCATCTGATAGGACACATGAATACATTTCTTCTTATGGGCAAAGGTTTCCCATGGCCTCTTAATGCTTGAGAAATAACTAGAAAACACTAGTAAGACAAGTCATTCATATTACCATTATGTATCACCAAAATTTAAGATTTATTTTATATGCTACCGTCTTTTTTAAAGCATAAAAATTACATGTAAAGCTAAAGGCCCCCTTCAATTAACACCAAACCCCAGTCCCAATCTCCTCCAGAGAGAACACTATCAATAATTTGGCATGTATTTTTCTAATTCATTGTAAATAGTTTACATACATACATATTTCAATAATAAAACAGTTCTGTTCTTTGTAAATGATTTCATTGCAGTGTACATGAATATCATACAATATGTTTGATCTCTATCTTCACTTTTTCCACTCAACATTGTTCCAGATAACTATCCATGTTGCACATGATGGATCTAATTGATTTTAACTTCTATACACTATTCTATCAGTTGAATATATATCACATTTTTCATCCATTAACCCACTCACTGATGCACATTTAGATTGTTTAAAATTCATGTGTGTATATTTCTTATGTATCATTTGTTTCTATAGGCTGTATTCAAGAAGTGTAAATGCAAGGATCTGTCCAAAAAAAAGAGCTTGCTTGCTTCAGAGTTATAGAAATCTTATATTTGACTTTTCTCATTTCAGTGTTCAAATCCTTTGGAATACTGTTTCTTTATAAGATTGTGTATAATTTTATTTCCCTCCATTTGGAGAGCAAAATATTCCACAAATTGTTATTGATCAAGCCATTACTTCCCTACTAATTCATGATCTCATGTCTAATACACACCGAGTCATATATACATTCGCGGATCTGTTTTTAGGTACTCTATTCTTTAAAACTTGTTTATGAACCTACTAATGCACTAATACAACACACTTTAATTTTATATATTTAGTATATGGTGAGGCTGGTTTCCTCCGTTCTTTCTCAAAATTGTCTCATAGACTTTATCTCACATGAATTTTGAAATCACTTGGTAAAGATTCCAGAAAATTATTGTTGTTTAGAACTGCATTCAGTCTAGATTTTTAGGAGAATTGAGAATTTTATGATACTGGATTTATCCATCTATATACTGGTATTTCTCCCCATTTTACTCAAGTCTTAGGCTCTCCAACAAAGTTTTACTTTTTTTCAAAAAGGTACTGTTCATTTTCATTTTTCTGAGCTTAGATCAAGAGATTTTAAACAAACCATGGGTTCAATATGTGAGGCCTTTCTTCAATTAGTATTGGGGGCGTTTCTCACCTGTATGACCCCTCTTATGTATAGAAAGTGATGCTCTTTGAGAAAATGCTTTCCCACATTCATTACATTCAAATGGTTTCTCCCCAGTATGACTTCTCATATGTATGATAAGTAATGAGCATTGGGAGAAGGCTTTTCCACATTTACTACACTCATAGGGTTTCTCCCCTGTATGACTTCTCACATGAAGGGTAAGGGAGGATATCCGAGAGAAAGCTTTACCACATTCGTTACATTTAAATGGTTTCTCTCCAGTATGGATTTTTTCATGTTCAAGGAGATTTTGTCTCTGACTGAAGGCTTTTCCACACTGGTTACAATGATAAGGTTTCTCTCCAGTATGAATTTTCTCATGTTCAGTGAGATTTGATTTCTGACTAAAGGCTTTTCCACACACTGTACAAGCATAGGGTTTTTCACCAGTATGAATTCGCTGGTGTCTAATGAGGTTTGACATCTGAATAAAAGCTTTCCCGCATTCATTGCATTCATAAGGCTTCTCTCCAGTATGAATTTTCTGGTGTGTAATAAGATTTTCTTTCCGGCTGAAGGCTTTTCCACATTCATTACATTCATAGGGTTTCTCAGCTGTATGATTTCTCATATGTACAGTAAGAGAAGAACTCTGAGAGAAGGCTTTCCCACATTCACTACATACATAGGGTTTCTCACCTGTATGACTCCTCATATGTATAATAAATACTGAGCACTGAGAGAAAGCTTTTCCACATTTATTACATTTATAGGGCTTCTCCCCTGTGTGACTTCTCATATGTAGAGTAACAGATGACATTCGAGAAAAAGCTCTACCACATTCATTACATGCATAAGGTTTCTCCCCAGTATGAATTTTTTCATGCTCAATAAGATTCTGCTTCTGGCTGAAGGATTTCCCACATTCCTTACATTCATAGGGTTTTTCTCCAGTGTGAATTCTCTCATGTTCAATGAGATTTGATTTCTGACTGAAGGCTTTCCAACAATCCTTACATGCATAAGGTTTCTCCCCAGTATGAATTCTTTGGTGTCTAATGAGGTTTGACATTTGAATGAAAGCTTTTCCACATTCATTACACTTATATGGTTTTTCCCCAGTATGAATTTTCTGATGTGTGATAAGATTTTCCTTCCTGCTGAAGCCTTTTCCACATTCCTTACATTCATAAGGTTTTTCTCCAGCATGAATTCTCTCATGTCTGATGAGGTCAAATTTCTGACTGAAGTCTTGTCCACACTGATTACACTTAAAGGGGGTTACAACATAGGATGAGCAATGATAAAAAGGTTTGCCATACTCATTACATTCACAATTTTTCTCTCTTACACAGCCTTTCTCATAACTAAGTAAATCTAAATTTTGTTCCAAACCCTTAACAAGTGAGTCACATTCATAGAAGCTTTGTCTCGAAGTAACAATATCTGAACTCAGAGGAAATATTTTTGCAACTTTTTTACATTCAACGACTTTTTCCTTAATCACAGTTTTCTTGGAGATGGATGTGACTTTCCTCACAAGTGTTTCCTGCTGCTTCTTGATCTGTTCATCAACTTCCCAAACTTCTAAAATGGAGGACCAAAAATTATTACTTGTGAATTTTTCTACCACTATACTATTAATAACATTTTATAAATTTGTTCATGTGGGGTTTAATTTTTGTTGTTGGCCTTAGTCAATCAATATGAAATAAATTTAAAGTGTAATGTCCTTAGTTCTGAGATTTGACAAGTAAACTACTATAGACAACATTTTCGAGCAAAAACTGACATATACAGACCCAAGTAGCATTGACTGATTTTAAGAATGTCCTTGTACAATGAAGAAATCAGCAAAATAAGCTGAATTAAAATGAAAAGTATAACACATAGGTGACTCAATAGGGAGTCAAACTAAAGGATAAAATGAACACTTCGGTTAAACACAGTGGACTGAATACATCCTTATTTCTTCTCCTTTCTAAGATTCTTTCCAAAAAGAATAAAGGGCCAAGACAAAGGAAATAGGAGTGCTGACATAGGTAAAAAAGAGATTTCAACAAAACAGTGTAAGATGAAAGGCATACATGGTACTATTAACTGGACATCACATCTAAAGATTAGCTAAAGTATTATGAAGATGTAAATGTTAAAGGCCTAAAATGATTTGGCAACAAAACATTGGAGAAGTTCAAGAATTAGAGGATTCAAGTACTTAAAATATAGGGATAAACAGGAACAAGGCAAGAACATGTTTTTTCTCACCACCACTTTTCAACATCACATGGGAAGTTCTAGCTAAGAATTAAGACAAAGACAGGAAATAAAAGGTGTGTAGACTGAGAAGGAAGAAACAATATTAACAGTCTTTGTTCACAGATGTGTGATCATCTATGTAGAAAATCTGAAACCATCAACAAAACATTTGCTGGAATTAATAATTACAGGAAGGTTGCAAAATATAAGTCAACATACAAAAATGAATTGCCTATACGAGCAAAAACAAATGGAATCTGAAATTAAAAATCTATTACCATTTACATATGCCCCCCAAAGTAGGCATATATCTAACAACAAAATGTATAAAATATGAAGAAAACTACAAAACTCTGATGAATAAATTCAAAGAAGAAATGAATAAATGGATATTTCATGCTCATAGATAGAAGACCAGATATTTCAAGATGTTATTTCTTCCCAACTTGATCTGTAGGTTCAATATGATCCCACTCTGCAAACTATTTTGTGTATACAGACAAATACATTATGAAGTTTATGTGAAGGAAAAAGACCCAGAATAGACAATACAATACTGAAGAAGAGTGGAGGACTGACAAAGAAGCAAAGGCAATACAATGGAGCAAAGACGGTCCTTATAACAAATGGGACTGGACCAAATGGACATCTGCATACAAATCAATCTAGACATAGATCTTACACCCTTCACAAAAATCAACTCAAAATGGATCATAGATCTAAGAGTAAAATACCAAAGTATAAAACTTTGAGAAGATAATACAGGAAAAAAAATCTGGGTAATCTAAGGTTATGGTGATGATAAACCCAAAAGGCAAGACCCAATGAAAGAAAAAAACTAATAATGTGGACTTCACTAAAATTTAACTTCTGCTTTGCAAAAGACATTATCAAGAAAATGAAAAAATAAGTCACAGACTGGGGAAAAAAATGTATGCAAAACACACATGTGAGAAAGGACTATTAGCCAACATAATAACCAAGATTTCTTAAAACTCAACATTCAGAAAGCAAACAACCTGATTAAAAAATAGGCAAAAGACCTGAGCAGACATCTTAACAATGAAGATGGCAAAAAGGCACAAGAAAACACTCAAAATCATATCAATAGGAAATTAATTTCAAATTAAAAGAGCAATAAGACAGCATTACATACCTATTAGAATGGCCAAAATCCAAAACACTGGCAACACCAAAGGCTGACAAGGATGTGGATCAACAGGTACTCTCATTCACTGTTGGTGGGAATGCAAGATGATGTGGCTACTTTGCAGGGCAGTTTGGTAGTTTCTTACAAAATGAAACATATTCTTACCATGATTCAGCAACCACATTCCTTGGTATCTACTCCAGTGAGTTGAAAACTTATGTCCATACAAAAACCTGTACAAGGATTTTTAAGTAGCTTTATTCGTAACTGCCAAAATTTGAAGCTGTTCTTTAGCAGGTGAATGGATAAACTGATAAATCTACACAATGGAATATTAGTCAATGCTAAAAAAAGATAAGCTATCAAGACACAAAAAGACATGGAAGATTCCATGCATATTCCTAAGTCAAAGAATCCAATCTGAAAAGACCATCTATCAAATGATTCCAAATGTACTGGTAAAATCACAGAGATGGAAGAATATCCTGCCAAGGGTTACAGGAGAGGGAAGAATGAATTAGAGGAACACACAGAATTTTTAGTGCAGTAAAACCATTCTCTATGATACTATAATAGGTATGTCATTACATATTAATCAAAATCCACAGAATATAAAATACCAAGAGTAAACTCTAACATAAACTATGGAGATTGGGTGGTAATGACCTGTCAATGCAAAATCATTGGTGAAAGACCTGAACAGATCTTCTTTACCAAAGAATATATAAAAATGGTAAATAAGCACATGAAAACATGCTCAACACTTGTCTTTAGGAAATTAACTGCAAATTAAAACAACAAGACACTACCACACACCTAATACAATGGCCAAAATCAAAATCACTGTCAATGGTTGTAATAAATATACCACTTTGGTGAATGATGATGACAGTAGAGGAGGTGTTAGGAGAACAGGTGGTTTATGGAAACTCTATTTTCTGTTATTTTGTGAATCTAAAACTGATCTAAAAAATAAAGTTTATTAATTTTAAAAAACAGGTTAAAGAGCTGGGCTTGGTGGCACATATGTGAAATCCCCACCACTCAGGAGGCTGAGGAAGGAGGATTGCATAGTTTGAGGCCAGCCACAGCAACTTAGGAAGGCCCTAAGCAACTTAGAGAGACCTTGTCTCAAAATAAAAAATAAAAAGGGCTGGGGATGTGTTTCAGTGATTAAGCACCTCTGGGTTCAATCCCTGGTATCAATCAACCAACCAACCAATCACAGGTAGGATAAAAGTAGAACTGAAAAGAACTGGATTATGAATCCACTTAGGTAATATATATCCCAACCTCCTATGTCTTTCCATTTTGCAAAGGCTTAAGAAAGTTCAAATAAAGATGTAGGGTACTCATATGATCGAGACTTGCCACATATCCATATAACATCTTAATTCAGAACTAATTTATGAAAGAGAATGGGCATTTTGCTTATGCCAAGTGGCAAGGTTCCAACAGCTATAGAAGGTCTTTCCTGGTTCAACAGCAAGCACTGTCTTGATTAGAGTGGGAGAAGGAATTCCCTCAGCATCTCACTTCTGTACACCTTTGAGACTCATTCCTAGAAACTTATCTTGTAGCCTGTGTCTTCATTCCTCCTACAGATTGTGTAAGCCATTTTAATATCTTCATATAAGTTCCTTCCGTGTGTGTGTGTGTGTGTCATTAAAGCTGAACTCTTGGGTACTCTACCACTGAGCAATCACATCCCAGATCTTTATTTTTAATTTTAAGGCAGCATCTCCTAAGTTCTGAGGCTGGCCTTGAACTTTTAATCTTCCTGCCCCAGTCTCCTGAGGAGCTAGGATTATAGACATATACTACCACACCAAGTTAAATTCCTTCCTTCTACAATTAGCAGCTGTACACTTTTTTTTTTCTTTGAGGGGGGTTTACCAGGGACTTAACCAAGGGGTAATTTACCACTGAGCTATATGCCCAGTCCTTTTTATTTTTAAGACAAAGCCTAACTTGCTTACATTGGCCTCAAACCTGTTATCCCTGTCTTGGCCTTCCAAGTGGCTAGGATATTCTTTTCTCTGTAATTGGGTCTTGATCAATACATCACCTCCCAATTTACACAGGAAGTTGCCATTTCTCTAAAACCCAAGCAGGAAAAGAATTTTCTAGAGAAAATGAACCAAATAGGTTCTAGACTTAGAAACAACTGAAGCAGATATCTCATGTTAGCAAAAAAGTATGATATGTATGATTATATGACCTGTGTAACATCATGTACAACCAGACGAATGAAATTACACTCCATTTATGTGTCAAAATGCATTCTACTGTCATGTGTAACTAATTAAAACAAATAAAAAATATATTTTTAAAAAGTATGAATTATATGAATGTTTACATGCTGAATAGTAACTCTCCAATCCCTTTTTGTTGCTTACAAGTTGGCATGTAACATGGGAAGATTTAAAAAATAAAAGACCTGTAGATATCGGCATTTAGGACTTCATACAAGATTTTAACTGTCTGATTCAAGCATGCTGCAGAACAATCTATCATTCAAAAACAAAAAAAGCACCTTTGTTAATTAATAGTTCTTTAAATTTCCCTTTATCCCTTCATGCACCAAAGTAAGGTACACTAACAACACTAATAGATTTCATACTTAAATAAGGTTTCAAGAGCATTGTTCAAATTAAAAATACATAGAAAACCAAGCAAACTGAAAATAAAGAAAATGATAACTCTAGGAATGACTAAGTTATGTAAGGACACATAATAAACATATATTTAGGGGCTGAGGTTGTGGCTCAGTGGTAGAGCACTTGCCTAACATATGTGAGGCTGAGTTCGATCCTCAGCACCACATAAAAACAAATAAATAAAATAAAGATGTACTGTGTCCATCTACAACTAAAACTTTTTGAAAAAATAAAAATATATTTAGCTCAGAAATGACATGTCAACAGTCACAACAAAGTAAGCATGAAAATCAAATCAACCAAAAACTGTAATATATCTATGTTCAGAGAAAAAGAAAAAGAAGTAATGACAGCATTGTTAAGAGTATAAAAACTCACCTTCCATTTATATTAATTGATAAAAATTGGAAAATTACCAAACAGAAACATATTCAAAGAAGTCTAGTTTACAGTTACCCCTAAAATACTGATTTCTCCTTTGCCTTATTTTCATTGGTTTTGGAATTATTCCTTCATTCTTTAAACACACACACAAATACCATGTTTACATATATGTACATATATGTATGTATACACACACATAAATATATATTTCCATCCCTTTTTTACATAAAAGATAATGTACCTTTTGTCATGTCATTGTACTGCACATTGCTTTTTTCCACATACATTCAGTAGTCCCTTTATGCGCTCAGTTTCACTTTTCACAGACTTCACTTTTGAGTCAACCACAATCAAAAAATGTTAAATGGAAAATTCCAGAAAAAAATAATTTATACATTTTAAATTGTGTGCCATTTTGAGTAGCATGACAAAATTCTGAGATATACCACCCAACTCCATCCTGCTCTGGATGTAATATTTTCCCAGCATATTCATGTTGCATTTGTGACCTGCCTGTCAAATGATGACCTGCCTCTCAAATGATGAGACCAACTATAGTGGTAACACAGTGTTTGTGTTCAAAATAAATCCTCTATTTAATAATGGCCTCAAAGCATAGAAGTTGGCAATTTTATTACAGTATATTGTTCTATTTTACATGATAATTCAGTACTAATGAGCAAGTATAATGCTCAAGATTTATGTGATTTCCCATGAAAGAAGCAGGAGTTTTGAGAGAAATAGTATTGTCCTGCCCGGAGCAGGACATTTATAAGACTGGTCAAAGAATCCTATGGCTAAAGGTAAGCTAACCTGTGTATTAAAATAAAATATTAAAATTTTATTTATATAAAAATGTTTATTAAAATGTTCAAATTAAAAGTTTTTTAAATTTCTAAATATGAATTTATAATGGTTTAACTTGACAAACTTCAGCAAATTCTAGAGTGCCAATCATTATTCTAAAATATTTTAAAGGGAAAGATTATCATTTCTCTTTCCTGTCCTGTAAAAACATTAATTCAGGTAAACAGTTGAAGAGAACATCTTCCTTTATGGGAGAATTTCAGCTAATAAAACCAGAAGGAATCTCTAATAAAATAATAATCTGAGCAATGGTGATCCATTATTGCTGCTAAAACTTTTAAGTAAAAAGTTGATGGATATCATTAAAAGAGACCAATTCTGAATGACAGCAGATGAATCCACTGGTCAATCTCAATATTTCTAAAATGGGACAAATGTATAACAAAATAAAATACACACAGGACCATATATGAAGTATTGCTGCCAAAGAACTGATCTAATAAAGCCAAATTATAGGAAAAATAGAATGAAAGAATGTGTCAAACAGCATGAGGAGGTAAACTGCCAAATCCAGAGTAAGAGGCAGAGGTTAGAAAATTATTAGTATCTTGTTTTTGTATAACCCATGAAATAAAATTGTTTTTTGCATTTTTAAAGTGTTGTTAAAAGAAAGGCAGGCAATGAGAGAGAATGAGAAAGAATATTCAATACAGACCTTATGTGGCCCAAAAAGCCTATATAGTAATATATTCTTCTTGGCAGGGATATGTTCTAAGACCTCCACTAGATGCCAGAGACTGCAGATAGCACTGAACCTTATGTGTACTAGGTTTCTCTATAGGATGTATAGCATGCTTATAATAAATTTTTATAAATGAGGGACAGGAGATAAACAATAATAAAAATGAAATAATTTTAATAATATACTGTTAAAATACCTTATGTTCTGGATCTTTTCACTTTCAAAAGCAATTTAAAAATTCTCTTTGGAATATCCAAATTGCCAGCATCATTACTCTGGTGCCTTGGTACCATAACTAAGTAAAAGAAAGGTTATTTGATGGGGGCTGGGGATACGGCTTAAGTGGTAGCGCGCTTGCCTGGCATACGTGCGGCCCAGGTTCGATCCTCAGCACCACATACAAACAAAGATGTTGTGTCTGCCGAAAACTAAAAAATAAATATTAAAAAAATTTTCTCTCTCTCTCTCTTTAAAAAAAAAAGAAAGGTTATTTGAAGACAAGCACTATGATATTGTGATCATCCATCTGATGACTAAGAAGGCTACTAAGTGACTAACAGGCAGATAGTGTACACAGCCTGGTTACACTGAACAAAGTAATAATTCACTTCCAAGGTGGTGTTGGCACAGCTTTGAACTCTATTCAGAATGGTGTACAATTTAAAACTTAGGCATTGTTTTTTTCTGGACTTATCCCACTGAATATTTTTGGACGACAGCTGTCCATAGGTAATTGAAATAGCAAAAAGTGAAACTGTGGATGGGAGGTGATTGCTGTATATTTTCTGGCCCTTTAATGAGAAAAGTTGCTGACATTTAGAATAGCAATAAATTGGTTTCTACCCAAATAAGAGAGTGGGGGAAAACAGGTTTAGGGGAAGTGTGGACTAAAACAAAAGTGAGCAATAATCCACCAAATGCAATGTATGAACCTTATTTGAATCCTGATTCTAATAAGCCAGTCATAAAAAGATATTCTTGTGATGATCAAGAAAACATGAACAGAGATTAGGTCTCAGATAATAGTAAGAAATTATTATTAACATTGTTAGGTGTGATGGTAATACTTTAAAAAATCTTATCTACTGGCATGGAATGCCACTTAAGGGAGAAATGTGAAACACTTTGGCAATGAAACAAAGCTGGATGCAATGGCGTGCACACCAGTTGTTCCAGCTACTTAGGGGGGACTGAGGCAAAAAGATTCCTTTAGCACACAAGTTAGAGATCAGCTTGAGAACACAGTAAAACCCCCAACTCAAAAACAAAACAGAGGGTGGGGGAACAGAGGTTATAGATGAAACAAGTTTGGCACTATCTTATTACTTTTGATCAGGTCACCTATCACATTATCCTCACAAGTCTTTTTTTCATTCTGCATACCACAGTAAATTAATGTAGGTAAATCTTTAAACACAATAATAAAAATCTCTCCAAATATAGTTCTATCACAATCAACTCATGAATCATTTTCAGGAATAAAGCACAGGCTTTTCTCTTGGTAATTTAAGTATTATTGGACATCAAAATGGGGAAACTTATATAAAAGAGAGTACATGTTTTCAGAATCAAAAATCCTGGTAGAGAGGAAATAGAATGTTAGTTTAGAGTTAGGCAAGATAGAAGACCATTTATCAGAAACTAAGTTCAACATTTAATAACTGCGAGAACCTGGAAAGGTAAGAGCACTCATAATTAAAAGCAAAGATGTGAAGAGGTCCACAATTTTGGAAACATAAAAGATACGTATTCTAATACTGTCATTATTGGAGTTAAACAATGAGTTAATGAGAAGAATCCAGATGCATCATGAAGGTACAGAGAGGAAAAATGCCAATTTGCAATTTAGAACTGTTTTGGGAGATGTGATGTGACTCAAAAAGGAGTTATGGACTCTTCATTAAAAAAAGACAGAAATAAACAATGAACAGAAACCAAGAAAAAAATATTAATCCTTTAGAGAGGATTAAAGAAGAAAGATATTTCCAAAAAGGGTGAGCCACAGAATGAAATATAGCATGGAGGATGTTTTATTTCAATATTGTGTAATTAAACATCTCCATCTCCTCTCTACTCTGCAGACATTAAGAAGCAGAAAATGTATTTTTTTTCTTTTTCTTTTTTTTTTGAGAGAGAGAGAGAGAGAGAGAGAGAGAGAGAGAATATTAATATTTATTTTTTAGTTTTCGGCGGACACAACATCTTTGTTTATATGTGGTGCTGAGGATCGAACCCGGGCCGCACGCACGCCAGGCGAGCGCGCTACTGCTTGAGCCACATCCCCAGCCCCAGAAAATGTATTTTCAATAAAACTAAAAAGCAGCTAAAGTTGGACATGGTACACACACCTATAATCCCAGCAACTCAGGAAGCTGAGATAGGAGGATCACAAGTTCAAAGCCAGCCTCAGCAATGGTGAGGTGCTAGGCAACAGAGTGAGACCCTGTCTCTAAATAAAAAACAAAAATAGGGCTGAGGATGTCACTCAGTGGTTGGGTGTCACTGAGTTCAACCCCTGATACCAAAAACAAGCAAATAAATAAATAAATAAATAAATAAATAGAACTGGGGGTGTAGCTAATGGTAGAGTGCCACTTGGTTCAATTTCCAGCACTCCCTTCTCCCCAAAAAGGGGCAGATAAATTCCAGTTCCAGAATACAAGAACAGAGAACAGACTAGTTGAGGTAGAGAAGAAACCCAGAGATAGTGGCTGTTGTTTCTTATCTCAGGACTGTAAGTGCAGGGGTCAGAGTTCTCAAAAACAGAGGTACAGCCTTTGTAACAATGGGATCCAGTTATACTGACTGCAACATAATGAATCCAACTGGCCCTGATAAATGGTAGGGAAGGCAGAATTTGAATAAGGAGATGCAAGTAAACATTATACCTGCATAGGAGGATAGAAGAGACACTGAGTTCTAAAGGAAGCATGAAACAATAATCTCTCTTTGATCTGTGGGAAAGGGTAAACCAACACTCATCACAAAACACTGTATGATAAGGACAGCAGTGTGAGATAAAGAGGCTTCCTACCAGCTCAGAGCAATTTCTCCAATAATTTTCCATACTATCCTTCTATAAATAGTAGATGCAGGAGGAAGTACCCTCATTTAATGATGAACAAAAGGACTCAGCATGAAGTTTAAACAATGATGCTGTAAGAAACAAAAAACATAATCCATAAGTTGAAAGGAAAAATTAATCCTGACTGATCAATACGAAGACACAGACTCATAAAATTCTAAAATTTTAAGGAAAACAAAACAAACCTATGAATATGCAAGGGGGAAAAAGTGGTATTTTACAGGAAATTATCACACTGCTTCTCCAAGCAACATTAAAAGGTAGGAAGCAAGAAAATTCTCTAACATTGTCAGGGAACCATGTATTGGAGAAAAAAGCATGGTGCAAGATATAGCATAGGGCGTGGAGACACACACTTGTAATCCCAGCAACTCCAGAGGCTGAGGCAGGACTGCAAGATTTAGGCCAACCTCAACAACTTAGTGAAGCCCTAAGTAACTTAGCCACACCACTTCTCAAAATAAAAAAAAAGAGGAAAGGCTAGGGACGTAAGTCGATGGTAAAACACCCCAGGATTCAATCTCCAATACCACAATAAATAAATAAATAAATAAAAAATGGCCAATTATCAATCAAAAATTAAAAAGGTATTTTCTTATGTTAAAAAATCTCAGGAACTCTATTTCTTTATTTGTTTTTGCAGCGCTGGGAATTGAACCTAAGACCTTATGCATGCCAGGCAAGCACTCTACCACTAAGTCACATACCTGGCCCTCAGAAACTCCAGGTCCATGAGGGAAGGACTTTGTTTTATATACTGTTCCTTGTCCATGCCCAGAATAGTTATTTCATCCTTAATGTCACTACTATAAATATGGTTTCCTTTCTTTTGTATCTTCTTGGCTAAAGCATACATAAAAGCTACCAATTTTTGTTAATTTGATATCTTACCACATAACTGGATTCTCTATTTGTTGCACTTTCTCAGTTGTTTCTCTTTCTTTTTCCTAATATATACAATCCTATCATCTGTAAATAAAGATGGTTTTATAACTTTCTTTTCAATTCTTAAATAGAGCTTCTTGTTCTCTTGTCTAACACATAGGTAAGCTTAAAGAGAAATGTACCATGCCATAAAGTAAAAACTTTCAAAGCTCCCCTTCTGAATGACACAAAAGTAGATATACACAAACACACAACAGTTTTGTAGAGAAAACTTCATTATAAAGATGGCAAAAAGTCAACGTGCTGAAAGTTAATTCATATATCTAGCATAAGCTCATTAAAATTCTACAGGTTTATATCAGGAAAAACAAATTAAGTCTAAAACTATTCATATGGTACAATAATCCATCAAGAATAGCCTGGAAAGCTGGGAACAGTGGCATATGCCTATAATCCTAGTGGCTGGGGATGGTGAGGCAGGAGGATTCCATGTTCAAAGCCAGCCTCAGCAACTCAACAAGGCTCTGAGCAACTTAGTGAGAAAAACAAAAACAGCTGGGGATATGGCTCAGTGGTTAAGTGCCCCTGGGTTTAATCCCTCATACCAAAAACAAAAACAAAAAACAGACTAGCCAGGACAATACTCAAAAATGAACTGTATACAACTGATGAAAGGAAGGGACTAAGTGCTAAGGATAAGGGAAATTTACTTTTCAATATATCTTTTGGATTATTTTTATTTTTTAACCAAGCATATACTATACTATCAAAAATTAAACTAAATTTCTATTCCTGTAAAGCAGGAATAGAAAACTTCATTATAAAGATGGTAAAAAGTTAATGTGCTGAAAGTTAATCCTGTGGGATTTCTAAACTACAAATATATTTCTAAACCATGGGATTATAAGGATTATGAATTTTAGTGGGAAATGTAACAACTGTTACAAAACACACCTTTTAAGCTATTCAAAATGGAAAGAAGAAACTAAAGAAATCTAATTGTGGGATAAACATGTTTTAAAAATACTATACATCCACAAAATACTGAATGCATAAGAAAACAAAATGCCGAACATAAAGGAGAGAGAGTCCAAGTACCACAGACGACAACAATCCTGAAAGGAAGTTGAAAATGAATTAGGGAAGTCTAGTATCCTGAAATCAGACGGGACTACTAAACATGGTCCTCTAAAATTTGAAAAAGGGAAGACAGTGCCCAATATGGGAAGAATAATACCCAGAAGTGTCACAATAATGCAAGGCGCTCATACTATTTGTCACTCTAGACAACAGGGACCTTTAGAAAAATCTTGGAAAATGTATAACAGTAGCAACCGTTCGCTGAACAACTGTCATGTGGCTTTCTCACTTAGGTCTACTTTTAACTTATTCACCTGGAGAATGCCTCCAAAACATTTCTTCTTCTATCACCCATGGCTCCTCTTCTTGTTCCAACTTGAAAATCACATCTGGTTTGGTGACTTGAAAACCTACCATGTGAAACAGCAAAGAGAGTGGATGTTACTGCTGGAGACAACCATATAATGTCTTGGGCTGAGTCTTGAGGGCTTAAAAAGGATGAGAGCTTTCAGAATGACATAAAGTATTTTTTAAAAATATCTTTATTTTATTTATTTATTTTTACATGGTGCTGAGGATCGAACCCAAGGCTTCACACGTGCTAGGTGAGCGCTCTACAGCTGAGCCACAACCCCAGCCTCAATATAAAGTATTTGTAATCAGTCTTTACCCTGACCATCTTGGCACAAAAATATCATGTGAAGAAAGGGAGGGCTAGGCTCATCTGGCAAACTCATGTCTCCACAAGTTTTAGAAAGGGAAAGGAATTCTGTGTTAACTATAAAACTATCCTTACCCACTATGACAAGGTTGCTATAGTTCTCTAGCATCACATCCCGGTACAAGTTCCTCTCAGCAGGTTTCATTTGCTGCCATTCCTCCTGGGTGAGGTCCACAGCCACATCTTTAAATGTCACTGGTTCCTATAAAAATACAATCCTAATTAATTAGAAGCAACAGAAACTAAGGGATGTTGTCAAGATAAGTAGAAATAGTTTAGTATCCTGGGGTCAGAGATCATTAAAACCTGTTAATTAGGACTTTATATTTACCTGTATTATATGATGAGGAGACTGCACTACATTAGAAATATCCTGTATGTCAATTACTGAGTCAGCAAACATTAATTCATCATAAGCTAGATGATGAAACTACGGAGTCAGAAAGACGATGACTTTTACTGGGCTGTGACAGAGATAAAAAAGTTGGACCTAACTCACAGGTATCTGGCTCAAAATCTGCCCAGATAGTTGTGTGATCTAGTAGCAAAGGAAAAATAAGAGAACAGGCAGGATGGAGGACGAGAGGCATGAAAATTTGAATATGCAGTTTGAAATACCTATAAAACTTCCAGTTGGAGAAGTCCTATGCAGCCAAACATACGAAGAAAGAGGTAAGAGTATATTAGCCACCAACTCAAAACTGGGAGCCAAATCCATGGCTGACAGATGTGAGTGGTAATAAAGAACAAGTACTGCAATAGGGCCAAGGACAGGCCCAACAGCTAACAGCAAAGAGACTGACTTAGGTTTTTATTTTATTTACAATTAAAGTACAGAACTGAAACTATGATAATGTATAGCATAAGCCAAGAAACAAATGAAAAACTTCTGGAAAAATATGTGATTTGATCACAAAACTCTAGTCCTTCCTTCCCATTTAATATTCAGAAAAGAAAAAAGTCTTTTATCTGCAAAGGCTCTGAGAAAGAAAAACAGCCACATATTCCATACTTAATTTATTCAAGAAATAGTATAAATGGGATGAGACAAAATAGGAAGTACAAACTGAAATCATCAAAGGTTGAATTGCAATGAATGCTTCTGAGAAACTCTCTATGATGTTGTGGAAGAGTTGGGATTCTAGTCCAAGCAGGGTAGCTGCAAGAGCCATAGGTTCTTACCCATCTTACTATAATTCTTCTCCAAATCAATAGGAAGAGTCGCAGAACCCCAAGAATATTCAAGATGGACAAATGGACACACAAGAACTCCTACACCTGAAGTCCCCTTTACTGCTGAGGTTTCATTGAAGCATAGGAAATCACCAATAACAGGAGGAAAAATATACCACAAAAAGATCAAAAGCTAATAACAGTGGCTAACAATCTTGATTTCATAGGATTAGGGTCAGATGAAGCAGTAAGAAGGAAGAATGCAAAAACAAGCAAACAAACAAACAAACAAACAACAACAACAAAATGACAAAATCAACTAGATGTAGAAAAATAGCCTTTGGCAGAAAGGTTTCATTAATTACTCTATGAACAAAAGCAAACATGGGCCAGGTAATCCCAGCAGCTCAGGAGGTTGAGGCAGGAGGATTGCAAATTCAAAGCTGCCTCAGTAACTTAGTGAGGCCCTAAAAACTTATCCACACCCTGTCTCAAAACAAACAAACAAACAAACAAACAAAACACATAAAAAAGGGCTAGGGATGTGGCTCAGTGGCTAAGTACTCTAGATTCAATCTCTAGCACCAAAAAACAAAGACAACAACAACAAAGAATACTTTTGCTGTTACTGCCCAATACTGGACTAACCAAACTAGTAAAAACAAAACAAATAAACAAACAAACAAAAAATAAAACCTAAAAATAGGAAAAGAAGAAATTAAATTATCACTATTTGCAGATGATATGATTCTATATCTAGCAGACCCAAAAGGCTCTACAAAGAAACTATTAGAGCTAATAAATGAATTCAGCAAAGTGGCAGGATTTAAAATCAACACGCATAAATCAAAGGCATTCCTGTATATCAGCGACAAATCCTCTGAAATGGAAATGAGGACAACCACTCCATTCAAAATATCTTCAAAAAAAATAAAATACTTGGGAATCAACCTAACAAAAGAGGTGAAAGACTTATACAATGAAAACTACAGAACCCTAAAGAGAGAAATAGAAGAAGATCTTAGAAGATGGAAAAATATACCCTGTTCATGGATAGGCAGAACTAACATCATCAAAATGGCGATATTACCAAAAGTTCTCTATAGGTTTAATGCAATGCCAATCAAAATCCCAACAGCATTTCTTGTAGAAATAGAGAAAGCAATCATGAAATTCATATGGAAAAATAAAAGACCCAGAATAGCAAAAACAATGCTAAGCAAGAAGTGTGAATCAGGCGGTATAGCAATACCAGACTTCAAACTATACTACAGAGCAATAGTAACAAAAACAGCATGGTACTGGTACCAAAACAGGCGGGTGGACCAATGGTACAGAATAGAGGACACAGAAACCAATCCACAAAACTACAACTATCTTATATTTGATAAAGGGGCTAAAAGCATGCAATGGAGGAAGGATAGCATCTTCAACAAATGGTGCTGGGAAAACTGGAAATCCATATGCAACAAAATGAAACTGAATCCCTTTCTCTCGCCATGCACAAAAGTGAATTCAAAATGGATCAAGGAGCTTGATATCAAATCAGAGACGCACCGTCTGATTGAAGAAAAAGTTGGCTACGATCTACATTCGGTGGGGTCGGGCTCCAAATTCCTCAATAGGACACCCATAGCACAAAAGTTAATAACTAGAATCAACAAATGGGACTTACTCAAACTAAAAAGTTTTTTCTCAGCAAAAGAAACAATAAGAGAGGTAAATAGGGAGCCTACATCCTGGGAACAAATCTTTACTCCTCACACTTCAGATAGAGCCCTAATATCCAGAGTATACAAAGAACTCAAAAATTAGACAATAAGAGAACAAACAACCCAATCAACAAATGGGCCAAGGACCTGAACAGACACTTCTCAGAGGAGGACATACAGTCAATCAACAAGTACATGAAAAAATGCTCACCATCTCTAGCTGTCAGAGAAATGCAAATCAAAACCACCCTAAGATACCATCTCACTCCAGTAAGATTGGCAGCCATTAGGAAGTCAAACAACAACAAGTGCTGGCGAGGATGTGGGGAAAAGGGTACACTTGTACATTGCTGGTGGGACTGCAGATTGGTGCAGCCAATTTGGAAAGCAGTATGGAGATTTCTTGGAAAGATGGGAATGGAGCCACCATTTGACCCAGCTATTCCCCTTCTTGGTCTATTCCCTAAAGACCTAAAAAGAGCATGCTACAGGGACACTGCTACATCGATGTTCATAGCAGCACAGTTCACAATAGCAAGACTGTGGAACCAACCTAGATGCCCTTCAATAGACGAATGGATAAAAAAAATGTGGCATTTATACACAATGGAGTATTACTCTGCATTAAAAAATGACAAAATCATAGAATTTACAGGGAAATGGATGGCATTAGAGCAGATTATGCTAAGTGAAGCTAGCCAATCCCTAAAAAACAAATGCCAAATGTCTTCTTTGATATAAGGAAAGTAACTAAGAACAGAGTAGGGACGAAGAACAGGAGAAGAAGATTAACATTTAACAGGGATGAGAGGTGGGAGGGAAAGGGAGAGAGAAGGGAAATTGCACGGTAATGGAAGGAGACCCTCAGGGTTATACAGTGGAGGGGGTAGAGAGAGAGGAGGGGAGGGGAGGGGAGAGGTGGGGAGGGGGGAGGGTGGATGATGGGAAAGGCAGTGGAGCACAACAGACACTAGTATGGCAATTTGTAAATCAATGGATGTGTAACTGATGTGAATCTGTAATCTGTGTATGGGGTGAAGGTGGGAGTTCATAACCCACTTGAATCAAAGTGTGGAATATGATATGTCAAGAAATTTGTAATGTTTTGAACAACCCACAATAAAAAATAATAATAATAAAAAAAATAAAACCTAGTTTTTAAGATTTTAGTTAGAGCCTGGCATAGGAGTGCACACCTATAATCTCAGCAATTTGGGAGGCTAAGGCAGAAGGATCACAAGTTTGAGACCAGACTGGCTAACACAGTGAAATCCAGTCTCAAAAGTAAAAGAAAAAAAAAATTAAGATTTTAGGTAAAGAGTAAGGGAATCATTAAAATAAATAGAGCAAATAACTGTTAGTGTATAAGAAGTAATAAATGTAAAAACAAATTAATTTTAATCTTTTTATTATCTTTTATTTTTCTTGTACCAGGGATTGAACCCTGGGACACTTTTAACAACTGAGTCACATCTCCAGCCCTTTTTATCTTTTGAGGTAGGATCTCGTGAAGGTACTTAGGACCTCAGTAAGTTGCTGAGGCTAGCCTTGAACCTGTGATCCTCTTTCCTCAGCCTCCAAAGTCGCTGGGGTTATAGGCATGCACCACTGCATCTGGCAATTTTATACTTTAAAAAGCCATTTAAAAAAGTAAAAAATGTGTGTATGCGTGTGTGTGTGTGTGTGTGTGTCTCCATTTCCAAAAACTGATACCTTGATTTCTCTTTGTTTTTCTCTTCAGTGGTATTGGGTTTAAACTCAGGGCCTGTACATGCTGGAAAGCATTCTACCACTGAGTTCCATTCTTAGTTCCCTTTTTTCTTTAAAAAAAAATTTTTTTTTTTTTAGTTGTAGATGGACACAATATCTTTATTGATTTTTATGTGGTCCTGAGGATTGAACCCAGTGCCTCACACGTGTGAGGCAAGCACTCTACCACTGAGCTACAGCTTCAGCCCCATGTTTAGCCTTTGTTAAAATTTTATTTTGAGATAAGATCTCACTAAGTGATGAGGCTGGCCTTGAACTTATAAATCTCCTGGCTTCAGCCTCTAAGTAGTTAGGATGACAGGTGTGTGCAACCATTTCCAGTTAAAACTTAGACAAACATTTGTCAAGCCTAATCATGAAAAAATAATATAATCATTCAAACTTAGATTTTTTAAAAAGTATGCACTAAAAGACAGACTAGTAAGTTTTTAAGTTATGATAAGAGTTCTATTTCCTAGATAGCAGTGAGAAATATCCATGGACTGTTTCCCTAGTGAAACAAGCATAACTGGTAGAAAAACAATTTTTTTTTTAATTAAAATTTCTGTGTCTGTCCTTAGGCAAATATTTGTTTAAGAGAATCTACTAAAACTGGATAACAACTGTGATAATCCACTGGTAAAGAGACCAATATCCTTAATAAGCACAAATACAAAAATTTTCAACAATTTTATTGAAAATTGTAATTTGCTAGTATTTACTAGCAAAATAAGTCTAACATTACATGAAAAGGATTATACACCCTGATGAAGTAGAATTATCCCAGGGATGCAGATGGATCAACATTCTGTTAAGCAATTAACATATCACATTAAGAGAATAAAGGAGCTCCATTTGTGTACAATGAATCAAAATGCATTCTGCTATCATGTATAACTAATTAGAACAAATAAAAAAATAAACATTTGTAGTAATCCAAAAAAAAGAGATAAAGGATTAAAAACTGTATGAATGACCTCAATAGATGCAAAAAAAAAAAAAAAACATGGTATAATTAGATATTCTTTCATGATAAAACCCCTCAAAAATTAAGTATTGAAGACAGTACCTCAACAAAATAAGGGTTATACATGACAAACAGAGTACATCATACTGAATGGAAAAAACTGAAATTATTTCCTCTTAAGATCAGGAACAAGAAAAGGATATCATCTTTCACCAATCTTATTTAACATAGTATTAGAAATATCAGCCATAGCAATAAAACAAGAGAAAAAAAATGAATGGGCATCCAAGTACAATGGGGACGTCAAATTATCTATTTACAGATAACATAAACACAACATCAGTTATTTTTACTCGCTAATGATGAAACTACCAAGAAAGTAATCAGGAAAGCAATCCTATTCACAATAGTTAAAACTCACACTCACACACACCCTTAGGAATCAATTTTACCAAGGAAATGAACAATCTCTACAATGAAAATTACAAAACACTTATGAAAGAAACTGAAGAGAATAGAAAAAAGTAGAAAGACATGCTACATTCATGAATTGAAGAAATTAATACTGTTTTGTTCTGTTCTAGTGCTAGGGATTGAACCCATGGCCTTATATGTGCAAAGCATTTGCTCTACTGCTGGGCTATGACCCTAGCCCCCGAATTAATACTGTGAAAGTATCCATACTTCCTAAAGAAATCTACAGATTCAATGGAATTACAATCAAAATATTAATACAAAACACCCCTAATAACCAAAGCAATACTAAACAAAAAGAACAAAGCTAGATACACTGTTAACAAGTGACTTCTTTACAACAGTAACCAAAATAGCATAGTACTGACATAAAATCAAAACAGAAAAATGAACAGAGAATCCAGAAATAAATTCATATATTTACAGTCGATTAATTTTCAACAAAGTTAGAAAGAACTTACCCATGAAAGGTAAGATTCTCTTCAATAAATGGTGCTGGAAAAACTGGACATCCACATGCTTTAGAAGAAAGAAATGAGACCTTTCTCTCTCACCATATACAAAAATCAACTAAAAATGGTTGAAAGACTTTAATATAAGGTCCAACACTATGAAACTATAAGAAAGCACAATAGAAATACTTCAAAACATTGGTCTCAATAAAGATTTTTGGATGTGATCCTAACAGCACAACCAACAAAAGCAAAAATTAACAAGTAGGATTACTTCAAACTTTTGTACTGCAAAAGAAACAATCAACAAAGTGCATAGACAAACTACAGAATGAGAGAAAATATTTGTAGACTATCTATATGACAATGGATTAAGTCGCAGGATATACAAGGAACTCGAACCCAATGGCAAAAACCAAATAATCCAATTAACAATTCAATTTCCTTTTCAGGCAAATGACTGACGTTGAAAAGACATTTCTCAAGGACATACAAATAGCCAACAAGTGTATGAAAATAATGTTCAACACCACTAATTATCAGGAAATGCAAATCATGATCACAATTAGGTATCATCTCACCTTAGTATGAATGGCTAAAATTTTTAAAGAAGACAAACAATAATGCCACTAAAGATATGGCCAGAGAAAGGGGAAATCTCACACCCTCACATGCTGTTGATAGAAATGTAAATTACTACAGCCATTATGGAAAACAGTTTGGAGGTTCCTCAAAAAACTAGAAACAGAATTACCCTATGAGCGCCCAATAAGCCTTCTACTGGTAATAAATCCAAAAGAATTGAAGTCACTATGTTGAAGATTACTTACTTTTATTGCAGCACTGTTCACAATAGCCAAGATATGGAATCAACCCAGATGCCCATCAACAGATGAATGCATAAAAAAAAATGTGTTGTGCACGTTGTGACACAATTCTAAGTTAAAGAAGCTAAATTTCTGGTGAGTATGGCCAAAAGGACAAGGGCTCCTTTCCTCTAAGTCACCACTCAGGCTGGAAGCTGTACATAAGGGCTGGCAGGATTAGAAGACTGAAATCTTTACCCCAGATTGCTTTTTGGCCAGAGATGCTGTACAAAATAGGCAAGCCAAAAAGGTCAGAGGTTATTACCCTCACCCAGCATTCAAGGTGGTGGCTCAAAGATTTTGTTCAGGAAGAGAGGCAATCCACAAGAAGAAAAAACTCAAAACCTCTCCTCAAAAGAAATTAATTTATTTGCAACACAGTATGCCAGGAAGTTCTAACTTGAGGATGAACTGGGGGGAAAATGGAGAATTTTGTGGCAATTAAGAGAGGTAGGAGGTTCTTTTTAATTAAGAACAATAAGAAAAAGCACAGGTCAAGTTACCAGTGAGAACGGGAAAGGGGGGGGGGGGGGACGGACACTGAACAGCCCTCTAGAGGTCAAAACAAACTGGCCTCAAAAACTACTCCTGCCTGAATTTAATTGGATCAAACTGTGAAACAATTCATGCTCAAGGCATTGTCAAAAACAATAGACCAGTGAGCTCAACAATTAATGGAGTCTAAGAACTGATGTAATACCAAACAAGGCAGGCAGCACAAAAGAGATTAAGAAAAGGACAAAAGATGCTTGAAACAACTGTCATCCTAGAGTGATTTTATGTCTGAAGCTTATGCCCTCTGAACACTGACACAGAAGGCTTCATACCACAGGGAAAATACACTTTACTAAAACCATCAAGGCAAATACTAAATTAAAAAAAAAAAAAAAAAAAAAAAGTCGGGGGAGGAAAGCAGTAGCCAAAGTTGCTATAATATGTAATCTACCTAGTTCAGTTTAACAAAAACCTGATAGGCAAATAAACAAAAAAGAGAAATTCATAGGAAAACAAACAACAAATACCAAAAAAAAGAAACTACCTATGAAAGGTCCCATATAATTTAACCCACTAAGATTCCATAGCTTCCGATACAGATACAGAAATCTTAGTGGCGCATGCCTGTAATACCAGTGGCTCAGGAGGATAAGCAGGAGGATTGCAAGTTCAAGGCCAGACTCAGCAACTAAGCAAGGGCCTAAGCAACCTACTGATACCTAAGCAACCCTGTCTCAAAATAAAAAATAAAAAGGGCTGTGGATATAGCACAGTGGTTAAGTACCCCTGGGGGTTCAATCAGTAGTACAAGTGAAAAAGAAAGAAAGGAAGGAGGGAAAAAAGGTATGTAGGTATGATGACAATGTCTCATCAAATTAAGACTAGCAATGAAGAAACAAATTATAAACAGCCAGAAAGAAATTATGAAATACAATAACCAAATTAAGTAATTCACTGAATAGACTAGACGGGTAATACAAAATAGCAAAAGAAAAAAAAAAATGAAGGGCTGGTGATGTATCTCAGTGGCAGAGCACTTAAGTGTCTAGCACAAGCAAGACCCCAAGTTTTATGAGAGGTCCCATATAATTTAACCCACTAAGATTTTAAAGCTTCTGTTACAGATACAGAAATCTTAGTGGTGCATGCCTGTAATACCAGTGGCTCAGGAGGATAAGCAGGAGGATTGCAAGTTCAAGGCCAGACTCAGCAACTAAGCAAGGGCCTAAGCAACTTACTGACACCTAAGCAACCATGTCTCAAAATAAAAAATAAAAATATAATCTACCTAGTTCATTGCAAGCTTAAAGAATGATTGATAAGTATCATAATGAAAAAAAAGAGAGAAAAATAATAAGGAAAAGTAAAGCTTCAGAAAAATGTGAAACATCATTAAGTACACCAATATATAAATGAGGAAAGTACCAGAAAAAATTTCAAAAAATTAGTAGGTAAACATTTCCCAAATTTGATGAAAAAAATTAATCTACACATTTGAGGAGCTCAATGACCTTCAAATAAAATAAATTCAGATATATCGCAGTAAAATGCTGAACACCAGAGACAAAGTGAAAAATCTTGAAAGTAAAAGTATAACTTAGGGGCTGGGGTTGTGGCTCAGTGGTAAGAGTGTTTGCCTAGCATGTGTAAGGCACTGGGTTCGATTCTCAGCACTGCATATAAATAAATAATATAAAAGTCCATTGAGAACTAAAAAATATTTTTTAAAATGTTGTACTGGAATAAGCAAATAACACTTTTGCTTATTCCAAATCCATGGTAAATGAGGTCAATATAACAAATGACCTAAATATATACTTGCTCTCCTCTCTTTTGTTAGATTAACAGATGTAATATTATGGCACTAACAATTATTAATAATAGGCTAAGTTTATTATATATCACAATAATAGCACAAAATGGGAGAACAGGAAATAGAGAATAGAACTGCAGGAGAGTAACATTTGTGTATTTAATATCATTTAAATGTAAATCTGAATTCTAGTAAAATGCATGATATAGCCCTCAAGCAAACACTAAGAAAATACAGTGGAAAAAAAATCATTAAATTTTACACTAGTAAATGTTTGCTTGATGAAAATAAAAGCACTAAAGGAGAAACAGGAAAGACATGAGACAAAGGAAATAAAGAAATGGTAGACATAAACCAAATGATTTATTTCAGTGTCAATATTGATTATGAATGGATTAACTAAAGCTTAAAAAAAAAGAAAGCAGGGCTGGGGTTGTGGCTTAGCGGTAGAGCACTCGCCTAGCACGTGCAAGGCCCTGGGTTCGATCTTCAGCACCACATAAAAGTAAATAAATAAAGGTACTGTGTCCAACTACAACTAAAAAATAAATATTAAAAAAAAGCAGAGATTATCAGACTGGACAGAAAAACAATGCTAAACAACAGACTGAAAAAAATGATACATCATGTGAAAAATAATAAGAAAGCTGGACAGGCTATCCTTACATTAGAAAGTAACAGAATTTATAACAAAAACTGTTACAGAGATTGAAGGTACTTTAAAATGACAAATGGGTCAGTCTGGCAGAAAATATAACAAGGTAATATAGCCAGTGGTGCACACCTGTAATTCTAGCAACTCGGGAGGCTGAGGCAGGAGGATCACAAGTTCAAAGGCAGTCTTAGCTTTAGAGAGGCCCTGAGCAACTTAGCAAGACCCTGTCTCAAAATAAAAATAAAAAGAGCTGGGATGTGGCTCCTTGGTTAAGGGTTCCTGGGTGCAATCTCTAGCACCTATAAATGAATAAATAAATATATCTGGGCTGGGGATGTGGCCAAGCGGTAGCACGCTTGCCTGGCATGCGTGCGGCCCAGGTTCAATCCTCAGCACCACATACAAACAAAGATGTTGTGTACGCCGATACCTAAAAATATTTTTTTAAAAATTCTCTCTCTCTGTCTCTCTCTCTTTAAATAAATAAATAAATAAATAAATAAATAAATATATATATATATATCTATCTATCTAATAGTCTCAAAACACAAACTGACACATTGGAGAAACCATCAATTGAACAATAGTTGTTAGAGATTTCAAACATCATCTTCCAAAATAGATATAACAACTTGCAAGCAGATTGTTGGCAAGGAAATGGAAGACTTGAATAACACTATACCCCTCTAGACACAACAGACATCTAAAGAACACATCAGCCATAACAGTGAAATACAAATTCTTCTCAAGTAGGATCAACTAAATTTGTAGATGAAATTCCTCAACTGATTCTTTTTTTTAAATATATTTTTTAGTTGTAGATGGACACAATACCTTTATTTAATTAATTTATTTTTATGTGGTGCTGAGTATCGAACCTAGTGCTTCACACATGCAAGGTGAGCACTCTACCACTGAGCCACAACACCAGCCCCTTAAATTGATTCTTAAGTTGAGTAATTTGTCCCTGCCTTGTAAGGTCAAATTCCAGGAGACAAAAGTGTGAGTTTTTTTGTTTTTTTTTTTTTTTAGTTGTAGTTGGACCCAATACCTTTATTTCATTCATTTATTTTTATGCGGCGCTGAAGATCGAACCCAGGGCCCCAGCATGCTAGGCGAGCACTCTACCACTGAGCCACAATCCAAGCCCAAAAAGTGTGGGTTTTTGATATTGCAGACAGTGATAGCCCATTAACAAGCTATTGTTTATTTTGAAATCACTGGTGATCACTTTGCCCAAACTTTGCTGCTTCTGTTGCAATAATGTGTATTTCACTCTGGTTTTGCCATTCTGTCCAACTTATGAGCTGCATTTAACAGTATTCAGTCTTTCCTAGGTTTCCAACATGCTCAAGTTAACCATAATAATCCCAACTTCTATTTCTTGTCACCTCTTGGTGTACAACAAACCAACACCAAGTCCAACTGGAACAAACATAAAGCTAGGTGTAAGTCCATGAGATAAATTCATGCTAGACTCAAATTTGGTTGCTTTATGTGGCACAAATAATTTGGAAAGCTTTCAATTCTCTTCTCCTGTATGTATCAGAACATTACCTAGTAAAATATTATGACTTTTGGTTTTGGTATGTTTTAGTACAAATATCCAGGAATAAATTCCTCATTTGAATTTATCTTAGAGAGAAATTTTCAATTAATTCCTCAAGTGCATATAAAACTCTAAGACAGACAATACTTTGGGCTACAAATGAAGACACAACACATCAAAAAGGATTGAAACTGTACAAAGTATGTTCTTTGGTCACAAAGGATAAAAATTGATGAGTAACAGAAAGAAATTGGTGAAATTCACAAATACGTGAGATTAAACAATACCTCCCCCCACTGCCCAGTGGTTTTTTATTGTTTTCCAGGCTGGTGTTGAACTTCTGGGCTCAAGTGATCTTCCCACCTCAGGCTCCTGAGTAAATGGAATACAGGCATGCACCACCATGACCAGTATTGTTTCAACAATAACCAATGAGTAAACACACACACACACACACACACACACACACACGGAAATTACAAAATATTTGAGACAAATGAAAACAAAGACAACATAAAAATATTTTATTTTTTCCCTTCTAATGTGGATGCCTTTTATCTTATCTGTTTGCATAGCTGTGCTGTCTAAAACCTGCACTACAATGCTGAACAGAAGTGGAAGAGTGGACATGTCTATTTTGTTCCTGACCTTAAGGAGAAAGTATCTGTTGTTACATTTATTATGATGCGTCATTTTGTATTAAAAAAACTATTAGAATATACAAGTTCAGCAAGGTTGCAAAATGCAAAATAAATATAAAAAAGTCTGGATACTTTGCATTTCTAGATACTTGCAGAAAATATCCAAAAAGAAAATTAAGAAAGTGATACCATTTACAATAGCATCAACAGAATACTTAGGAAAAACTTAAGAAAATAAGTAAAATTATTACTGAAATTTAAAAAACATCTAAGTAAATAAAGACATCTCATGTTCATGCATGATAAAGACTATGGTCAAGGGGCTGGGGCTGGGGCTGAGCGGTAGAGCGCTCGCCTAGCGAGCATATAAAACTCGCCTAGGCCCTGGGTTCGATACTCAGCACCACATAAAAATAAATAAATAAAACAAAGGTATTGTGTCCAACTACAACTAAAACATTTAACAAATTTTTTTAAAAAAGGACTATGGTCAAAATGACAACACTTCCATGGTCAAGACGATAATACATCCAAATTGATCTACACGTTCAATGTAATCCACGACATACCAACTTTTTTTGCAGAAATGAACAGGCAGATTCTAAAGTTCATATAAAACTGCAAGGGATCCTGAATAGCCAACATAATTTTTTTTCTTTTTTTCCAGTACTGGGAATCGAACCAGAATCTCATGCATGCCATGCAAGTCTTGCTCTATCAGTCCCTTTTTAAAATACTGTATTTTGACACAGGGTCTTGCTAAATTGCCCAGATTGGCCTCAACCTTGTGATCCTCCTGGCTCAGACTCCCAACAAGATGAGATTACAGCATTTGCCAATATGTTAGGCCAGCTAACACAATTTTGCACAAAGACCCATATTGCCCGATTTCGAAACTTACTACAAAGCTACAATAATCAAGACATTATGGTACTGCCATAAGAATAGACATAATAGATCAATGGAATAGAACTGAGATACCAGAAATAAGCCTCACATTTATAGTCAACAAATTTTTGACCATAGTGACGACAATTCACTAAAAAAAGAAAGTTTTTTGCACAAATTTTGCTGAGAAAATGGATTGTTTACATGCAAAACAAAAAATATAAATCACTACAATTTAAACATATAAAAGTTAAATGAAAGACCTACATATAAAAGCTAAAAATATTTCTTCAGGGATCTGGGCACAATGGCGCACGCCCATGATCCCAGTGGCTCGGGAGGCTCAGACAGGATAAATGCAAGTTCAAAGCCAGCCTCAGCAATAGTGAGGTGCTAAGTAACTCAGTGAGACCCTGTCTCTAAATAAAACAAAAATATAGGGCTGGGGATGTGGCTCAGTGGCCAAGTGCCCCTGAGTTCAGTCCCCAGTATTCCGCCCCCACTCAAAATGGTAGATCTTTTTTTTTTTTTTAAATGAGGTAATCCTTTTTTTTTTTTTTTTAAAGTTAGGTTCATTTTGATACTTTACTTTTTAGTTATATTGGACAACACTTTTGCTTTATTTTTACCATATAAAGTATTTTTAAAAAGATGAAAAGACAACCCACAGGATAGCAGAAAACAGTTCAAAATTATTTATCTCATGAAAATTGTAGCTAATATTAAAGACTTCTTACAAAGTCAATAATAATTAAAAATAACAACAACAACACTAATTTAAAAGTGGGCCAAAGTTCTAAATAGACAGTTCTTCAAAAATATATACAAGTGAGCTAGGGCTGGGGCTCAGTGGCAGAGCGCTTGCCTAGCATGTGTGAGGCACTGGGTTTGATCCTTAGAACCACATACAAAAATAAGCAAATAAAATAAAGGCATGCTGTCCATCTACAACTACAAAAAAAAATGTGTGTATGCACACACACACACACAGAGCAAATAAGCACTAAAAAATGCTTGATATCACTAGGCACTAAGTATATGCAAATCAAAATCACAATAAGCCGTTACTTCTTACCCATTAGGACAGTCACAGTTAAAAGGATATAAAATAATAAATGATGACAAGAATAAAACCCTCACACACTGCTGGTATGAATGTAAAATGGTACAAGTGCTTTGGAAAATAGCAGAATGATTTCCTTAAACGATTAAACATACAGCTACCACTGATCCAACAATTCCATTCCTATGTTACAAACCTGAGAAAATTGAACATATTGTATCCACATAAAAATTTTACATAGATGTTCACGGCGGTTGTATTTATAATAGCCAAATGACTCTAATGTCCGTTAACAAATTAACAAACTGTGGTATATCTATACAATGGAATATTATTCAGAAATTAAAAAATGAAGTGCCAATAAAGTGACAGAATGATGAACTCAGAAAACTTTACGCTAAGTTTCAGATATCACAAGTCCATGTATTATGAGACTCCATTTATATAAAGTGTCCAGAATAGGCAAATCCATAAAGTATATTTGTAACCTGCCTTGAGGGAAATGAAAAAGTGATGGCTAAGAGATACAGGCTTTCTTTTTAGGGTGATGATGATGTTCATTTACCCTCCCCATGTTTTAGGGGGATAAGTTCCATTGTTTTCCTTATTTACAAATGATGCAAAGAGTGCCCATGATTGTATGTTTTCTAAGTCACTAAGCCAAGATTTGAACTCAAGTGTGTCTCTAAGATCAGAGAACTACTGGACCAAGAGGATGAGCTGTATGATCATATGGTCATAAGAAATGTGTGTTTCATGATGACAAAGTATTATCTGAAGAAAAAGGGCAGTGAAGTAGGAAATATACAAGTATGTGAGCATCTTCCAGGGTAGAAGGAAAAAAAAAATCAAGAGCAGAGGAAATCAGGTAATGTTTAGAGACAATGAAGAACAATGCATCTTCTATGACCATAAAATAGATGTAACCCTGCGCCTAACAGAGGAAATGTAGGCTCAAATCTTCATCACATTGGATTAAGCCCTGACTTCCTTAACAAGACTCCAAAAGTGGAAGAAATAAAAGTCAAGAATTAAGGCTGGGTCTGTGGCTCAGTGGTAGAATGCTCACCTAGCATGCATGAGGCACTAGGTTCGATCCTCAGCACCACATAAAAATAAAGATATTGTGACCATATATACGCACGCACGCGCGCGCGCGCACACACACACACACACACTCTTATGTATCTAGCTCCTGGAGAACTCAAAAAACTTAACACCAAAAAAACAAACAACCCAATACATAAATGGGCTAAGGAGCTGAACAGACACTTCTCAAAAGAAGTCATATACTCAATATAACAAATATATGAAAAAATGTTCAACATCTCTAGTAATTAGAGAAATGCAAATCAAAACTACTCTACCTCACCCGATTTAGAATGATAGTTATCGAGAATACAGACAACTGGGCTGGGGCTGTAGCTCAATGGCAGAGCACTTCTCTAGCATGCATGAGGCACTGGGTTTGATCCTTGGCACTACATAAAAACAAACAAATAAAAGCATATAATCTACAATTATAAAAAAAACTTAAAAAAAGAATATAGACAACAAAAATGTTGACGAGGATGTGTGGAGGGGAAGCACACTCATACATTGCTGGTGGGATTGAAAATTTGTACAACCAATCTGGAAAGCAGTATGGAGATTCCTTAGAAATTCCTTAGGAATTCCAAGACTCCTTAGAATGGAACCACCATTTGACCCAGGTATTCCACTCCTTGGTCTATACCCAAAGGACTTCAAATCAGCATACTATAGTGACACAGCCACATCAATGTTTATAGCAGCTCAATTCACAATAGCTAAACTGTGGAAGCAACCTAGATTCCCTTCAATAGATGAATGGATAAAGAAACTGTGGTATATATCTTAAAAGAGAATAAAATTTGGCATTTGTAGGTAAGTGGATGGAGTTAGAGAATATCATGCTAAGTGAAGTAAGCCAATCCCCCAAAACCAAAGGCTGAATATGTTCTATCAAATAAGTGGATGCTGATCCTTAGGGTAGGGGGGACAACTTTGACTGGGCAAAGGGGAGGGAGGGGTGGAGGGGTGGAGGGGTGGAGAGGTGAGGGGGAATAGGGGCAGGAAAGATGATGGAATGAGATGGACATCATTACCCTAGGTACATGTATGACTGCACATATGGTGCGACACTAATTGTGTACAATCATTTTCAGAGAAATGATAAGTTGTGCTGCAATTGTGTACAATGAATCAAAATGCATTCTGCAGTCATATATACCTAATTAAAATAAATTAATAAAAAATGTAGAAAACTACAAATATGAGTGAGAAATACAAGATGCTGCCATAGAACATTAATATAATTTAATTCAACTTGTACCAAAAATTCAAACTGAAGAAAACATGTAAGTAGGATCATTTTAAAAACACAAGTTCCATTTATTCTTCTAGCTGATTTCTTATTGTTGTTTGCTTTTGTAGTGCTGGGGACCAAACTCTGGGTCTTACACATGCTAAGTAATTTTAGTTTTTGATCTTTGATCAATGTTTTAAACACTGAGCTTAAATAATGCAATTATGGAAGAGACTTTGTGTCTCAGTTTGCTTTGCCTCTTCAAATCATATTCAAATTTGAACCCAACTTGAATTATTCTGTAGGTACTTATTTCTTCAAAGACATGACCCCTGGGCTGAGGTTATAGGTAGAGCATTTACCTTGCATGTGTGAAGCCCTGGGTTCGATCCTCAGCACCACATAAAAATAAATAAGTAAATAAAACAAAGATATTGTGTCCATCTACAATATATATATATATACACATATATATATATATATATATATATATATATATATATATATATATATATACACATATATATATATCATATATTTCCCCACTGGATCTGATTTATTATCTGTATTTTTCCTCACTTATTTTCACTGACTTAATTTTTTCCACCTTACTGTTACAGTAACTTATTTCAACTGCACTCCAAAATAATGCAGGAAACAAACACTTAAAACTTACAAGAGACCTGCTTGTATTCTTTTCTTCTGCAGAAAGGGCAGAATCCTGAGAACACCAAGCTAAGGAAAAAAACAAAATAGATTTTCTTCAGAGTTTCAGACAAAGGAATATGAAAATTTTTAGTACCAGGTGACCATAGATCTCCTACAGATGAATGATCCTCAGAGCCATGAGAAATGTAACACCATAAAGCTATAGACACAGAATTGTATGTGGATAACTAATTCCATCATATAGGGTCTGATAAAGATTTCTTAAAAAAAAAAAAAAAACAACAACAACTTTATTTTTATATGGTGCTCAGGATTGAACCCAGGGCCTTGCACATGCTAGGTAAGCGCTCTACCCTGAGCCACAACCCCAGCCCTGATGAAGATTTCTTAACGGCTAAGGATAGGGTGTCCAATGAATTTACTAACAATATAGTATTTCTCAAAAATTCTGACATTTTTAATGCCAATAGGAAATTAACCTTAAGTATATAATATATGCCACAAAGATTTAATGATTAGGATGGTCTTTAAGTTTACTCTTAAAGAATTTAGAAAAAAGACATTAATGAGATATTAGTTATAGGTACTGAGGAACATTCATATGATGGAGGAAATGTAGTCATGATTCTAATTTCATTTTATAATAACTTGATGTTTCTTCACCCTAAAACATTCAAGGCCTCTGATTAAAAATGGAAGACTGAATACATGTACTTATTTCTGCTGTCTCCCAAACCCAATCAAAATGTTAGTTAAAGCAACAAAGGAATCTAAAATTTACAAAGACAAATAAAATAGAAGACTTCAACGGGTACGAGATCTTAATAAAACTTTGGAAGCTAGAGAGCAGACATTTGAGTGTTAATCTAAACAAGAGAGAGCTAATGTTTAAGTGAGGGTTGAGGGGGAGGATAGGAGAGCCATCACATTATCCTAAAAAGGGTCAGAAATGGGGGTATTAGGTAGTTCTGCAGACAAGAAGTTTGAAAATAGGGATGAAAAACAGGGAACTGAATGTAAAACATTATAAAAAAGGTGTTAAACTTCATATTGTCTTCTTTAACCCTATATTACATGGTAACAATTCCTTTTACACTAACAAAAAGAAAGAAAAAAAAAACCTAAGAATTTTTTTCTCTTATATAAATGAATTGGACAGGCTCTGGATTATCAGCATACCAGATTCAGATAAAGACAGGGCTGAAACAATATAGAAAAAGAGAAATGAAAGTTCTCAGGCAATGCCCCTCCACACATTTTTTCCTTTGACTCCTCAAAAGCAGGAGTTCTGGCTTATATTCCTCAAGTAAATCTAGGAGTTCTTGCTGGAGTAACTGACTAGCCCAACAGAAAATGCCTACAGATTCTGATACATGGTCAATCTCCAGTACCATACGAGAAAGAAAGGCAAGAAGAATGTGTTGGAATGGGGCTAACATGGAAAGGATTAGGTAGTGAAAGAGAACTAAATTATTATGTACATTGTCAAAAATCAATTGAAAACATAAAATATGAGAAACCAGACATTAGCTATATAAGGATGTTATTTAAAAAAAAAAAAAAAAAGATGGGGGCTGGGGTTGTGGCTCAGTGGTAGAGCACTCACCTACCAGGTGCAAGGCCCTTGGGTTTGATCCTCAGCTTCATATATAAATAAATAAATAAATAAATAAATAAATAAAGGTATTGTTTCAACTAAAAAAAAAGATGATGAATATCCAAAAATATGTTCGAAGCAATTGGCTTTGGGGAGTGGCAACAGGAATAAGGAGAAACGGAATAGAAAACATTTATAGTATTTAAAAAATTACTATTTTAAGGGGCTGGGGTTGTGGCTCAGTGGTAGAGCTCTTTCCTGGCATGTGTGAGGCACCAAGATCGATTCTCAGCACCACTTTTAAATAAATAAAATAAAGGTCCATCGAGAACTAAAATATATATATATATTTCTTTTTAAATACTATTTTAAAATAGTATTTAAAAAACAGCATTTAAAAATATATTTAAATGTATCCTCTAGGAAAAACAGAAATAACATTTTATAATTTTATCTAAATTAAAAAAAAAAAAACATATATTTTCCCTGCAGAATCAATAACACCTGTGTGAACTTTCTTGTAAACAGTACTGAATATACTCTTTTAACTCTACTCATCTTACCTCTCCTTTCCATCATCTGGGTCAAACGTGCCATTGTCCCACATCTATTATTGATGACCTCTGAAGGTTGAGATATTCAGACCTTGCCCACTCTGGAAAAAATGGTCAAGTAGTCTGCAGGTGCAGCAACTCAAGGGTTATCTTTTTTCAAGATCTCTCCAGCTTTCTGGGAAACTTTCATGTCAAGAGATCTCTTTCCACGATTTCTGTTCCTCAGGCTTCTTTTTATTCACACCACAGATCTGTCTTATCCTTGTGGAATCAGAACCTGTGGGCTTAAGACATAAATCTAATTACCTACTGTCTTCTCACTGTATTCCTGTGGTAACCAGGCTCCAGAATGTTTCCCAATGATCACTGTCTTCTGGAACTCAAACCAGACCCCTCCCACACCGAAGAGGATTGAGATGACAGTGTGTGACTTCCAAGACTTGATCATAAAATATTTTGGGGCTTCCATCTTACACATTTTAAGATCATGCATTTTAAGCAAAGACAGGTGTCCTACTATGAAGTCAGGCAAGGCATCCTGCCAACAGCTAACACTAATTTGACAACCATTTTGGAAGCAGATCCTCCAACCCAAGTCTAGTTTTCTGAGGCCTGCAGCCCTGCTGTCATTGTGATTTCAACTTTGTATGAGATACCAAAGCCAAAATAACCAGCAAGTCACATTTCACAGAAATAATGAGCTAACATTATGGTTGTTTATGCTTCAAAGTGTTTAAGTAAATTTATTGCATAGTAATAGATTAACATAGCCCTAACCACTTATCTTCCTTGCTTCACACTCCCTACAGTCACTGAATAGAGGTAATGGATGCAGAATGCAGCAGATGTCGAGAGGAAAACTCAAAAGACTCACCAACTAAAGCTGAACCAAATATTCAACAGAGACACCAAGAGTCTAGAGACAAAGTGATGTTCACATATTTGCTCCTCAAATACTCTCTAAAAAGTATAAAGGCATAGACTTGATAAAGTGACAGATATAAAAATGAGTGAAAAAATATTCAGATTTGCAGTAGCCCCATATTTGGACCAAGAGAGAGCTGGTCCAGTAATTCTATTCTCTGAGTTACCTTGGCAACTGAGGTCAAGAAGTTGTAATTTAGAATTCTCCTTTGAAATGAGAATTATACCTGTGTCACAAAGATACTGAACAATTACAATAAGTTTTGAGAAGGGCTATGCTTGACATAGACTTCTTTATTTATTTATTTTAGTTGTTGGTGGATCTTTATTTATTTATATGTGGTGCTGAGAATCTAATCTAGTGCCTCACACATGCTAGGCAAGTCCTCTACCACCGAGCTACAACCCCAGCCCAATTGACATAGACTTCTTATACCCCTCACATGGTTACTATTTTTCATGACAATTATTATCTTCTAAAAATACTATGTAATTTATTTATCACATACACAATCCATTTGTCCTCTCCCCAATAAAAACTCTATGAAAAAAATTTTTTTTCCTGGTTTTACCATTGACAGGTGGTGTTCAGAAAGTGTGTTGATTAAGCCATAGTGAAAAACAGTGTGGCAATCAAAACATTAAAAGCAGAATTATTATATGACCAAACAATTCTTCTCAAGTATACACACACAGGATAATTGAAAGCAGGGACTCAGATAAGTTCCTACACTCATATTTAGAGTACCATTATTTGCAACACTCAATATAAGCAGCCCAAGTATTCATTAATGGATGAATAAACATTATATACAAAAAGAAAAAAAATATTATTCAGCTTTAAAAAGGAAGGAAATTTTGATACACACTAACAAAGACAAATGTTAAGAACACTGTTAAGGGGTTGGGGTTGTGATTCAGTGGTACAGTGCCTGCCTGGCATGTGTAAGGCCCTAGGTTCAATCCTTAGCATCACATATAAATACATAATAGAAAGCTCCACTGATAGTGCTGGGGTTGTAGCTCAATCGAAGAGCATTTGCCTGGCATGTGTGAGGCATTGGGTTCCATTCTCAGTACCACATACAAATTAATAAAAGTCCATCAACTAAAAAACATTAAAAAAAATCCATCGACAACTAAAAAATATTTAAAAAAAAAAAAAAAAGAAAAGAAGAAGAACACTGTTAACCATATATTAAGTTAAGCCAGGACAAATGTGTTATGATTCTTCTAAAACGAGGTTATCTATATTTGTAAAATTCATAGAGACAAAAAGTAAAATGGTGGTTGCCAGGACTGGGGTAAGGCAAAACAAGAAGTCATTGCTAATGAGTACCAAGTTTCTGTTTTGCAAGATGAAAAGAGTTCTGGGAATGAACAGTGATGATGAAAGCATAACAGTGTAAATGTACTCAATGCCAATGAACTGTAAAATATAGTTCAGACAGTAAATTCTGTGTTTTACTACAATTTAAAAATAAATATATATATGTACATACATGTATCAAATAAAATATGTAGTTGGTGACTTAAAACTAGGAGAAAGTAATATATTAGATATGAATAAGATAAAAGGATGCATAGTTCGGAGTTCAAGTGTTTGAAAGTCTTACTTGAGTTTGGGTTTCATTAGGCATTTATATTAAAAATTCAAGGATAAGAGCAGAAATTAAACCAGTGGAGCAAGAAAGGGATAAACCTGCACAATAAAAAATATAAAAAATAGAAAATAGAAAAATTTTATCACTAATTCTAATAAATGTAACCACTTATACTCACCCATTAAAATGACAAACAGGATAAAAGGATAAAAAGCTCAGCAATGTACTCCTCACAAGAAACCTGAAACATAAAGACAAAGGAGAGGGATTGAAAATCGAAATTCCTGACAAACACAATAACAAAATCTGAAAAGGATTATCGTCAGTCAAGATAACCTGGGCTAAAAGGCATTTGCCAGAATAAAGAAGTATGTTTCTTACTGTGGCAGACTGGAATCCTGGTCCTAATTCTTCAACCCTAACAGGGTTATTATACATTCACATTACTTGCCCGGTAACTATCCCATGTTAAGCTTAGCACCTGACTTACTTTGGCTAATGAAATACCAGTATATTTGGGAGCAGAGATTTTAAGGGTATCTGCATGATCCGTTCTATGCTCTGGAAATCCATCCCGGATTGAAAATGTCCTAGTAACCACTGTTCTTTTAAGCCTGAGCCCCAGAAAGAATAAATGCAGGACAGATATGAATTCTTCCTATGGCTCTGCCTCTCAACCAAAACGCAGCCTCGATCTGCTGAATATAGTAAACCAAATAACCTGAATAAGAAAATAAACGCTACCTACTGTATGCTGCTGAGGTTAAGGGTGGTTTCTTAAGCACTATTAAACCAAGACAGGAATGGGCGTATAACTAAGTAGCAGCGCGCTCGCCTAGCATGCGTGAGAGACCCTTGGTTTCTTCACCAGTACCACAAAACAAAACAAAATAAAAAAATAAATGAATGCACATAATAAAAGATGCAAGCCATACGATGATGGTAACAAACCTGGGAAAGATCATCACGGAAAACTTGAAAGCTACATAACGGTCAAGAATTGTGGGGGAGGGGCGGTAAAGGAAACAAAAGGCGGGGGGGCCAACGTAAAGAAAGGCCCGCTAGAAAATACAGAATTGTATTTCAAATGTACTTGTCAACTATGTCAAAACACAACAGAGAAAACTAACCCAAGACAGACCAGAACCACTACACATCGAAGTCGCACTTCGCCAGGCTTTCACACCACACCACACCACACCCTTAACCGCAACCACACAAAACCACAAACATACACCATGATCACGCCACCAAACAGAACCACACACCTTCGATAATCATAAACATTCGCTAATTCTCACCACGTTTTTTTCGTCCCAACGACTCTAACCACTCCAACGACCCATGAGTAGTTCCAGCGCACCGCCGCTACCTCCCACCTCCGCTAGCCCGGCCACTCCCGGACCCCTCAGGGCCTCCGCCCCGTCAGCCGCCCGCCGCCGGTCCAAACCGGACGGCCGGAGCCCCGCCCTCACCTCCCAAGGCGGGCACTCGCAGCGCCACAAACCCGGGACAGCCGGAGGCGCAGCCAGCGCGCGGTTTCTGAGAGACCCAGTGAAGCCCACGCGCAAGCAGGTCAGGGACAGGCTCAGGTAAGCCGAAGGAGCTCTCCGCGACCGCTACGTTCCAAGCAGAACTCCTCCCAGAAGGCCACGCGGTCCAACTCAACTTCCGTCCAGGACGCTGCCCGCGTTCCCAGTGCTCAGGAGGGGTTAGCCAGGTCCGCTGGGAAGGGGTAGTGCCGCGCGCCACGCTGTGGCGAAGTACCAGCGGTGAAACTGCTCTGGATTGGGGGAGTTGCCTGCGCAGTCATTTCGGGTGGGCACACGCTGGGCCCTGAGAAGAATCGACGTGGACACCTGCTCTGGACTACATTTCCCAGAAGGCCTGGTGGCCTCGCTCTCCCCGCGAACCCGAGTGTTTCGTCCAGCCTGGCGGGACCCTTAGATCCGGCGGGACAAGCGCCTCAGGTCCGCTGGGTCAGGAGCTGGAGCCTTGGGGCTGTACGGGCAGAGCGCACTGGACACAGGAGTTTGTGGGATTGTCTGGATACATTATGACACTGCGGCTTTATGTATGGACACGAGATGGCAGTTCATTGTGAAGTTATGGCTTTAGTATGACCGTCCCTTAATGGATGAGACACTGTGTATTAGTATGGGGCTCCTGTCTCCTTTAGGACTGTGACTCCAGAACTCTAGCCCCAGGAAACCTTTCTGACGTTAGGTTCTAACCCAGGACAGCCGTGAACTTGCATAGGATGCCCCATTTTCCTTCGATCGCCATACCCTGTGTGTGGTGGGTAACGAGTTTGGGGCTGATAATGACTTCTAATCTAACTAACTAGGGTACTAGGAAAAACCTGCTGTCTTAGAGTTACTTTTCTTCTACCATTTCTACCTTTCTCCAGGTGAGTCACCCAAGAAGAAAAGGAAAGAATGCATGATGAATTTCGACAAGTAATATCCAGGGTATAGTAGGGTTTCTTTTATAGTTTCCTTTCTCTGAAAATTCTTGTTTAATAAAAATGTTTCCATGGGGGCTGGGGTTGTGGCTCAGTGGCAGAGCCTAGCAAAAGCGAGGTCCTGGGTTTGATCCTCAGCACCACATAAAAATAAATAAAATAAAGGTATTGTGTCCAACTACAATTTAAAAATAAATATTTAGGGGAAAAAATGACACCTATAATCCCAGTGACTTGGATGGCAAGTTCGAGGTGCACCTCAACAACTTAGCCAGACCCTGTCTCAAAATTTAAATGAATAAATAAAAAGAGCTGGGGGTGTAGGTGAATGGTAAAGCACCCCCCCCATTCAATCACAGTACCTCAAAAACAAAAATAAAAAGATATATCATTTGAATAGAGATCCTTATAATGTCCCCATTGGAGAAAAAGGATGGGTATGCCTGGTATTAGAGGCTTAGCGGGGTGGGCACACCTGTAATCTCAGCCTCTTAGGGGGCTGCATGCGGCAGGAGGATGGCGAGTTCAAAGCCTGCCTCAGCAATTTAGCAAGGCATTTAGCAACTCAGTGAGACCCTGTCTCTAAATAAAAAATTTTAAACAAAGGCTAGGGATGTAGTTCAGTGGTTAAGCACCCCTGGGATCAAACCATGGTACCAAAAGAAAAAACAAAAGCCAAATACTCTCGATATACCTAATATTCACTTCTGCTTGCTGAATTCTTCTTATAAGTATAATATTTATTATTTTAAAATAAAAGCATAAGCTGGGCATGGTGGCACAGGCCTGTCATCCCAGCGGCCTGGGAGGCTGAGGCAGGAGGATCATGATTTCAAAGCTAGCCTCAGCAACTTAGCAAGGCCATGAGTAAATTAGGGAGAACCTATCTCAAAAAATAAAAAGTGCTGGTCATGTAGCTCAGTAGTTAAGCATCACTGCATTCAATCCCTGGTACTAATAAAATAAAAAGCATGATTATTTTAGAGACTTCAAAAACACAGAATTACAAGAAAAAAATTTGATCACTTAACTAGTATTAATATTTAAATGTGTTGTTTTTGCCAATGTCAAATTATATTTCATTCATTTTTTTTTCAGTACTGGGGGTTGAATCCAAGTCCTCCTGTGCATAAGGCAAGCAGTGTACCACTGAGGTACATCCCCAGCCCTCATTTACATTTTATAGTGTACATTTTCACTACAGAGTGTAGTGGTCTTGGAATATCATTTTTCACAGACGTTTCTTTGTATGAAAGAACTGAGGTTTCTACTTTGCATTAATTCAATTGTATCAGACTTTTAGATATTTATACATACACATGCAAGTTTAAATTTGTATTTCCATAGTTAATAATGAGGTTGATCACCATTCCATATGTTTATATTAGGGTTTGTTTTGTGATATGTTTCTTCAAATTTTCTACATTTTTTTCTCTTAGACTAACTTATTTATTGTAAGCATTTATTGTATTATATGTCCATACTATTTGGATTGTTCTGTCACTTTAACGTGGTTTTATGAACAGAATTTCTAATTTTAAAAAAGTTGAGTTTACCAATTTTTTTCCTTTAAGGTTAATGCTTTTTGTATCTTGTTTAAGAACTCCTTCCCTGTCCCAGGTTCATATAAATATTCTCCTATATTTATCCTAAAAGCTGTAAGTTTTGCTTTCCCATTTAGATGTTCAATCCATTTTTAACTGACTTTTGTATATGCTGTAAGGATGGGGTCAGATTTTTTTCCCCTTTAATTAATAATTTTCTCAGTACCATATTTAGGAAAATCCATTGTGTTCTCACTGGTCTGCAAAGATTATCTTGTGTCCATATGTATATGGGTGTATTATGAGCTCATTATTCTATTCCATTGGTCTATTTGTACATCCTTGTGCTAATCTTGATTACCTGAGCTCCTCTTAAAAGGTAATCTGTCTTTTCTTCCTCTGGCTGTTTTTAAGGATTTTCTCTCTGTTTTTTGTTTTCTGTAATTTAGTGTAATATATCTAAGTGCATTCTTTTTTTATGTATCTGCTTGGAATTTGTAGGCATTTTTAAATTTGTGGATGGGTATCTATTATTAGTACAGAAAAATTCCCAGTCACTGTCTCTTCAGAGATTGCCCCCCCCTTCATTTTCTATCCTTTCTTTTCTTTATCAGGTTCTAGTGAAACATAGGTTAGATCTCATTCTTCTCTTTTTGTCTCTTGGTCTCTTCTTGGTTTTAAGAGTTGACAATTCAAAGATGGTACTAATCTAGGTGCAGTGTCATATGCCTGTAATCCCAGTGGCTCAGGAGGCTGAGGCAGGAGGATTGCAAGTTCAAAGTAGTCAACGCCCTAAGACTCCATCTCAAAATAAAAAATAAAAGGGGCTTAGTGGTAAAGCACCCCTGGGTTCAATCACTGTACCAAAAAATAAAAATAAAAAAGTGAACAAAAGAACCTTACCTCATCTCAAGTAGGGTTGGAATGAAAGGCAACTAATGTCTTTTATCAAGTGATAGTAAAAATATTTCTAATACTGAAAGTATTAAATACTTTTAATACTTATAGTCTTGGAGAACTTACTACATCCTAAGGCTATCCGTTCACCATATGATTCTCTAATCTGAAAATTAAAAGGTACAAGGGTAGAAAACTCAGAATAGGGACAGTGTTTTCCCAAAGTATCAATTTTGAACACTGAGTGGATCTACTCAATTTTTAAAATAAGTATATGCCGCAGTCTGGCTGGGCACAATCAGGAGACTCTTGTCAAAAGAAACTAACTTTGTTTTTAGAACCACACACGCCAAACAAAACAGCTCCTCAGGAAAAACCCTCAGACCCCCAACTGCCACCACCGGCTTCCCACAAGCCTCTCTCTCAACCACAAGCCTCCTGCTCTTGAGGCGGATTGGCTGGGTCGTGTGGGCGGAGCCAAAAAAGTCCCCCAGTGAGTAGCTCGCTGGTCTGAAAGGGCAGGGAAACAGCCCAATGAGCATCACCGGAGAGGAGCCAATCAGTTGGCAGCTAGAAGTTGCTGGGGCCGCTGTGAGCCAATTATCAGCTGGCAGCTGGAAGTTTGCTGGCAGCTAGAAGTTTGCTGGGGCCCCTTCGGCTGTGGCTCTCAACATCTCCCCCTCTCTGTTTAAACAACAAGCATGTGGCTTAGGGACCGTGCCTGCCTTAGGTTGTCCAATAGTACATATGGTCCTTACCCATTATCGGATGAGCTGACCTCAAGGCGTCAGCCTCCTGTCTAAGGTTGGTACCATTGCAATTGGATCTTACCCGTCACTGACTACCGGTCCAGAATACAGCCACACCTGTGGATAGGTCTTTGTATCAGCTGGGGGGGGGGGGAGGTTCTTTGCCTCACCTCTGTTCGCCCCCAAATTTTAGCTGAACGACCATGACAAGCAGAAGGGAGGAAGATACACCAAGCCAATTGACGACTCCTTTTGGAAAAATTGTACCACTGATGACATCATCAGTAAAAATACCCCAACACTACCACAAGTCGCTGCACCAACAGATAGTTCACAATGCATACAGGTGAGTTCACAATGCATACAAGTGATACATAGTCCAGGCAAGTTCTGCAAGCAGTTCAGTGATGGCTCCTTTTGGAAAAATTGTACCACCGATGACACCATCAGCATAAATACCCCAACACTACCACAAGTCGCTGCACCAACAGATAGTTCACAATGCATACAAGTGAGTTCACAATGCAAGAAAACAATTTTCTTTTCTTTCTTTTTTTTTAGAAAACAATTTTCTTAACAATGTACCTTATCTTCAACAGAATTATTTTAATATGTAGGCGAAATGCAGCAGCTGGTTATCCTCAGAGAAATCTAGATATGTTGTTAGGAAAGGGACCTTATGAGGATCAGCAGCAACAAATTGCATATGATCCTGGTGTATACGCACAAATTGCTGTAGATGCAGTTAAGGCATGGAAGACTTTACAAGGACATGGAGGTTTACAAGGTCAATTATCTAAGGTAATACAAGGAGCTAATGAATCTTACGCTGAATTTGTAGATAGGCTTATTCAAATAGCTACCAGAGTTTTTGGGAATACAGAACAAGCAATGCCATTAATAAAACAACTGGCTTATGACCAAGCAAATCGTTGGTGCTGATAACACCAAGGTCGCGGGTTCGTTCCCCGTGCGAGCCACCAAATGCCGCAGTCTGGCTGGGCACAATCAGGAGCCACTTGTCAAAAGAAACTAACTTTATTTTTAGAACCACACACGCCAAACAAAACAGCTCCTCAGGAAAAACCCTCAGACCCCCAACTGCCACCACCGGCTTCCCACAAGCCTCTCTCTCAACTACAAGCCTCCTGCTCTTGAGGCCTATTGGCTGGGTCGCGTGGGCGGAGCCAAAAACGTCCCCAATGAGCAGCTCCGTGGTCTGAAAGGGCAGGGAAACAGCCCAATGAGCATCACCGCAGAGGAGCCAATCAGTTGGCAGCTAGAAGTTGCTGGGGCCGCTGTGAGCCAATCATCAGCTGGCAGCTGGAAGTTTGCTGGGGCCCCTTCGGCTGTGGCTCTCAACAAGTATATTTGGCATAGATGCAAAGAAAACCAGGGTAAGAATAAGTCTTCCCAAATCTATTCAGCTTAAGTATCTGTTTCCTCTCCTACCAGCCTATAATTACCCTCACCTTTAAAAATTTTTTAAAATCTTTATTTTATTTATTTATTTGAATGTGATGCTGAGGATCAAACTCAGGGCCTTGCACACGTGCTAGGCAAGTGCTCTATTGCTGAGCCACAATCCCAGCCCCAAAAACTTTTTTTAAAAATTAATTTTTATAGTTACTAGGGACCAAACTAGGGCCTTGTATATGCTAAACATGTATTCTACCACTGAGCCACATCGCCAGCCCTATACTTAACCATTTCTGCAGTGAAAATTATTGCCTAATAGAAATGGGAATGCATTAGGGAAATAATGTACCATAATAAAAAATGAAATGTAAAAGGAATAAAATGAATTCTGTTTTTGTGAACTCACCTAATATTTAATCAGGGAATATTTAAAACATTCCCAGTAAAATAAGAAAGGGAAAAAAAGAATATATACCTTTACAGATATTATTTAACGTTGTTTAGAGGTATTAACCAAAGCATTTAGACAAGAGAAAATTTTGGTTACATATTAGTAAAGAAGATGTGAGATTATCATTTTTGCAAATAATATAGAAACCAAAAGTGTTCATAACCAGGACTTTGAAATAAGAAGGATTTACTGGGTTTGGTGGTGCACACTTATAATACTTGAGAGACTGAGGAAGGAGGATCATAAGTTTGAGGCCAGCCTAAGCAATTTAGTAGAACCCTTTCTCAAAATACAACTTAGAAAGGGCTGGGAATGTAGTTCAGTGGCAGAGCACCCCGGGTTCAATCCCCAGTACAGGGAAAAAAAAAACAGGAAAAAAGGACTCCATATGAGCATTTCCCCCCTCATCATTTCTACTCTCAACTCTCCCTATGGGCTAGTTTTTTTTAACTGTTTTCCTAGATGAAAACATAAGTAGTTATATAATCATTTTGATCATTCTTTGGTATTCTTTGATAGTTTTCAGTCATAAGAACAGTCTCATTTGATTAATTACAACCACTGGTTCAGCTTAATAATCTTTAAATTTGATACAAAGCTTCTTGCATACAACTTGATGCTTGGAGTGTGTAAAGGGGGACATATTAACCTTCTTCATTTCCTAATCCTGATTTTCTCTTTCTCCTGCCCAATAGGCAGTCTTTGAATCCTTTGAGACTAGAAAAGGGATGGGCAAGAAGAGATAAGGAGACAGAAAAGACTTTCTTGAAAGACTTGTTTTGTGTTGTTTTCTCTTGTTTTGATGGGTATTCAATACTGACTTTTTTTGTGTGTGGGGGGGGTACTTTTATGAATTTCTTTGAGAAATCCCTATTGGGAATCTCTAATTTCATTTCCTGTGATGTGGCAGCGTGTCTCCTTGAAATAGCTACTTGGAATACTTGGCATGGACCTTGGTAGTTTGTGATCCCCTCCTTTGTGGAGGTTACCTTGTTCCTTCATTTGGTCTGTATCAGGTCCAAGAAGAATAGGTATCAATCTTTATGATGTATAAACTCCAGAGGACCCAGCAGAAATTCTCCCCCAAGATCTCACCATTCTACTTTGGAAACTTTAAGGTCCCCTTATTTGGCCTAAAGTGAAGCAACAATACCCTCATTGCTCCTATGGTATGGGAATGTCTGATCTTTTCCAAACAACAATAAATTCTTGACACCAGCTGGTGTATTACAATTCAGGTCAATTCTTTTTTAAAAAATATTTTGTTTTAGTTGTAGTTGAACACAATACCTTTATTTTATTTTTATGTGGTGCTGAGGATCAAACCCAGTGCCCCACATGTGCTGGGTGAGCGCTCTACCACCGAGCCACAACCCCGGCCCTCAATTCTTAGGCTAACTACCTGGAGTTAATACAAAACCAGAGATTAAGGAACTTAGTCTCACAGAATTGCCCTGACTTTAGGTGTCTCTAAGGCACTGTACTTCTTTGCAGCCAACCACACAAACTGAGGGGTTCCCATAACCCTTCCTTAGGTTCAAATAATTCACCATAACAACTCAGAACATTTTGGTCAATGATAAACCACATGTCCAATGGGTTATTACATAAAATTAAATGGAGCTGAAAAGTCTTATTGCCCATTATTTTTTATTATACCTTTTTCTGTTTAGATTCAAAAATGTTTATCACTATGTTAAAATTGCCTACAATATTCAGGAAAGTAACATGCTATTCAGGTCTATAGCCTAGGAGTAATAGACTACACCATATATCCTAGGTTTGCAGTGGCTATCCCATCTAGGTTTATGCAAATATACTCTATGATGTTAGCTCAATACTGAAATCACCAATGACACATTTCTCAGAATGTATCCTTGTTACTAAGCAATGCATGATTTTACTTTTGAATACAGTTTTATTATAAAGGACGCAACTAAGAAACTGCAAAATGGTAGATATGAATAGTATGAGGTATAGGGAGAGGGGTGTACATTTGAATAGGATCTTAAGGATTTTGCCTAACAAAATGTCTGGAATGAAAGATTTGTTTATTTATTTATATTGTGAAAATTTCTGCCACTATAAAATTATAAAGTTAAATAATTTATATTATTAAGGAACAATTCTTATAGCAGTCATAAAAGAACTACAGTTTTCAAGAAATTTAATTTATGCTATTGGCTAAGATAGTGATATTTTAACTTCATATTTAACTAATTGTACTTTTTAAAGTTTCAAGAAATGTTAAAAAACAGGAAAATGGGCATTGTCCCAGTACCCATTCTCCTTGTGGCTACCCTCAACTCTTGCTGTTTCTCTTGGTATTTTTCCTATATTTTTGTGTTATTTTTCTAGTGGCCTCCTGCCAGATTTTCCTATTCAACAGTCCTTATTTCCTGTCCCTGCAATAGAGTTATATCATTGTTTCTTTTTAAATCATCACTATCCATGTGATTAGGACCTTGCAACTATTGTTAATCTAAGCCAAGTCATAAGCTACTAAGACCTTAGATTCCAACCCACAATAAAAAATTAAAAATTAAAAAAAAAAAGAAAAAAAAGACCTTAGATTCTTTCTAGTTTAATTTTAATTTTTCTTAGCATACATTGCCTTGTTTTTTCATTTTCCTGAGCCCATGTACCTGTCACTATTTTTTTCCAAACCCTCTAGCATTGTTGTCAGTTATCTGTAAATATTTTCCACATGACCAAACATATTTTCCACTGGAGACCTCCTTCTCTTAAGAGTCTGCTTTCCTTCTCTTCCTGGATGTTATTTTCCAGGGCTGCTACCAGGAACTTGCCTTTTACAATTATATTGGGAATTCATACATGGTTCTCATTGTTAGTTTTCCTGATTCTAAATATAATACCATTTCCTTTTTCCTGTGTACTTCCTAGTTTTGATGGAGCACAGACCACCAGTTTCCTAAGAGTTATATCAGAGATAATATCATCATTCCCTGCAGTTCTAGAATTGTTTTGATTTAATCTTCACATTGGCTTAGTGACTTGACTGGTTATAGATTTCTGAGCCAGAATTTGTTTTTCTTTCTAATAGTAGTGAAAGAATTGCTTTGTTCTCTTCTTGATCCATGTTTTCTTCCTGGAAGCTTTTTAGAAAGTTCTGTTTTCCCCCGATATCCTGAAATTTTACTCTAACATGTACTGTTTTTGAAAGTCCATCACATTTTCCCTCTTGGAACTTAAAGAAAAAGGAAAGAAGGGAAGGAACTTACTCACTGAGCTGGTTGCTTTTTAATTCATATCATTGGGAAAGTCCGCCATGGTTGTCCATTTCTAGGAGATAAGATTCCAGCCTCTTCCATTGCTCTATCTCTTCCTGCAGAGCCTTTTACTACCTCCACTGCTACCATTTCTCTTGAGTAGTTTGTTTATTGTTTCAGGGGTCAATGATGTTCACAGATGTGTCCATATACTTACTTCTGTCAGGAGGAATGGGAATGCCTGGACTCTGTTCAGATGAACTTAGATAAAGAAGTGATGTTGGAGGGGCTGGGGATGTGGCTCAAGGGGTAACGCGCTTGCCTGGCATGCGCAGGGCGCTGGGTTCGATCCTCTGCACCACATAAAATAAAGATGTTGTGTCCACCGAAAAACTGAAAAATATTTAAAAATATTCTCTCTCTCTCTCTCTCTCTCTCTCTCTCTCTCTCTCTCTCTCTCTCTCTCTCCTCTCTTAAAAAAAAAGAAGTGATGTTGGAGAATTTCAGAAACCTGGTTTCAGTGGGTGAGAATAACTACCCACCCAAATTCATAATCCATCCTTGGGCAAATGAATATTTCACTTCAGGTAACCAGCTGAATTTATGCTCTCTGTTCCCCAAGGAATGGTTTGAATTGGAATGGAATGGAAGAATTGAAAATGGGCAGCTCCAATGGGCTGTGGCTGAAGCTTCATCTTCTCCATCTTCCTCTGGTCCTTCCTGTAGTGACATCTCTTCCTTGATCACCAAGGGACTGGATCTGATTCCTGGGACATCCACAGGATAACCATGTCCCATATCTTTTCTTGTGAGCAGCACTTTCCAATTCTAAGCCAGCTGTGATCTCCTTATTGGAACAAGGAAAAGAGTCCTGGATGATTGACAGAAAGCTGACCAGAGGCCTGTGTTCAGGTGAGAGATGATAAGACAGGAACAGGGCCAGGAAGAGACATTCCCTCTAGAGATTTTATCAGGAAGCTCCCCTCAGAGGGTAAAAGCTCCCCTCTGCTATGTGAGCTCTCATGCTTTTTTTCTCCTATACTTTCTCCCCAATCTATGAGAGTAAATACCTTTCTTTATTTCCAAAACAGTTATCTTTTTATATTTAAAATTTTGTTTCTTCTTAAGATATGCTGTATTTCAAATTCTATAATAGAAGAATCTTAGAAAATACATGTGTAAATGTGTGTATATTTTATTTTTCTTTCTTGTACTGGTTTTCATTTTATCTATTTTCTAATTAACTTCTTTGAACAGCTTGTCCTGAGTTTAATAGTTCATTCTTTCATTTAAAAATGTAGAGAGCACCTTTCTTTTTTTAAAATATTTTTTAGTTGTCATGGACCTTTATTTTATTTATTTATATGCATTGCTGAGAATCAAACCCAGTGCCTCATACATGCTAGGCAAATGCTCTACCACTGAGCCACCACCCCAGCCCCACCTTTCTTACTTTAAAAAAATTCAAGTATTAACCACCCCTGGAGACAAGAATAGAATATAATTAGCACCTCAGAATCCCTCTATAATTTGTTAGACCAACTCACAGAACTCATGACAGCACTCTTCTTTTTTTTTTTTTTAGTTGTTGATGGACCTTTATTTTATTCATTTATTTGTATGTAGTGTTGAAAAATCAAACCCAGTACCTCACACATATGAGGCAAATGCTGTACCACTGAGGTACAACCCCAGCCTGTGACAGCACTGTTCTTATGATTACTGTTTTATATAAAGATAGAGAAGAACAGCTAAATGATATGTAGGGCAAAGGTCTGGGGGGTGAGTAAGAATAACTACCAAGGTCTTAGGGGCGGGTCCTAGGCACAGGAGATTCTATCTTCATGGAATAAAAGTATGCCACCCTCCTGGTCACCAACTAGGAAATTCTCCCAAGCCTCATCATGAGTTTTTTATTGGAGTTTCATTACATAGCTATGACTGATTAACTCCCTGGCTACATGATTGAATTCAATTTCCAATCATTCTTAGTGGTCAGGTGTTGGGATAGGGCTGAAAGTTCCAACCATCTAATCACAGACTTGTCTTTCTTGGCAAATTCCTCCCTTGAAATTATTTGTGGACCTATCATGAATCACATAATTTTTATAAACTCAAATATAATCAAAAGGGATTTGTAAGTAATGAATGTCACTCTTACCTGGTAATTCCAAGGGGTTTTGAAGCTCTGTGCTAAGAACCCAGAACAAAACCCAGGTATTTTCTTTACTGGTCTTTATCATAATGCAAATTGGCTGGGCACCATAGCTGACACCTATAATCCCAGTGACTCAAGAGGGTGAGGCAGGAGGATCACAAGTTTGAGGCTAGCTTCAGCAATTTAGTGAGACTGTCTCAAAATAAAAAATAAAAAGGCCTGGAGAGAGTCTAGGGTTGTGGCTTAGTGGTAGATCACTTGCCTTGCATGTGTGAGACCCTGGATTCAATCCTCAGCACCACATAAAAATAAATGAATAAAATATTGTATCCCTCTACAAATAAAAATATTTTTTAAAAGATGGGCTGGGGATGTAGTTCAGTGGTAAAGCACCTCTGGGTTAAATCCCCAATACCAAAAACAAAACAAAACAAAAAACCCAAGTGGGTATAATTTATGTTAATCCTTTGTTTTTAGTTCAGAACCTATGCCCACAGCTATATGGAGCTCTCATGGTCATATACAGAGTGGCAAAATGATGTTCCTGAGTCCATATTCTCTCTTGTTCCATTTTCTGATTTCCTATGAGTGTAGAGAAGTATAATCATCTGTTGAGAGCCACAGCCGAAGGGGCCCCAGCAAATTCCAGCTGCCAGCAAACTTCCAGCTGCCAGCTGATGATTGGCTCACAGCCGGGGAGCAAACTTCTAGCTACCAACTGATTGGCTCCTCTGTGGTGATGCTCATTGGGCTGTTTCCCCGCCCTTTCAGACCCCGGAGCTGCTCTTTGGGGGACTTTTTTGGCTCTGCCTAAGCAACCCAGCCAATGGGCCTCAAGAGCAGGAGGATTGGGGGAAGTGGAGAGGCTTGTGGGAAGCCGGTGGTGGCAGTTGGGCTCTGAGGGTTTTCCTGAAGAGCTGTGGTGTGTGTGTGTGTGTTCTAAAAATAAAGTTCATTTCTTTTGACAAGTGGCTCCTGAATTGTGCCCAGCCAGACTGCGGCAATCATCTTTCTGTTGTGGAATAGGAGAGGGGATCTTGGAGTCTCTAATAAACTAATAAAATCCTTCAATTCATGCCTTAGCTTTCAGTATTTTCTGTTCACCTCATTGTGTGAAGTGGCAGATGCTTTCAATTCTTCATCTGTAGAGATCTGCACCCTGAGTCAGTATTATGGAAATAATCCATTGTAGGCTTAGAATTTGATTATTGTGTACGGAGTCACTTATTATTCATCCATTGGCTTTCTAGCTTCCAAGTTTTATTTGCTGCTGCCTCTTTTCCAGTATCCTTTGTCTTAGTGGAGTTTTTCTTGACCTTTGTTAAACTTTTACTATAGATTCATGAGTAAGCGATGATAAACTCTATATATACAATCTGCCAATTTTTAAACAAATTATGCCCCTTTTAAATTAAAATAGTATGTTCAACCTTCATTATTCACAGTTTCCATATTGCAAATTCACTACTCAAAATCAATACAGAGCTCTCATGGTCATATACAGAGTGGCAAAAAAAATTAAGTCTTCCAATACATATTTATTCCAATTGATATTTTAAAAGGCCCTGCTCTGACTTCTTATTTTAACTCTCATATTATAAAAATAATCATTTTGCACACTTTCTTTCTGTTGGTGTTTAAAGTGTTTAAAGTGGCAGTGTTTAAAGTGGCAGCCAAGTGCTTGGGGTGTAACCCTGTGGTAAAGAGCCTGGTTAGCATGTGCAAGGCACTGGGTTCAAACCCAAGTACTGCACAAACAAATAAAATGCCCCTTAAGCATAGTGCTGTGTCATCTAATGTTCCTAAATGCAAGAGGTAGAAGCATTTGCCTAGCATGTGTGAAGCACTGGGTTCCATTCTCTGCACTGTATATAAATAAATAAAATGAAGGTCCACTGACAACTAAAAAATATTAAGAAAACAAAGATGGTTGATGTGCCTTAAGGAGAAAATTTCTGTGTTAGAGAAGCATGGTATAAAGTAAGCACTCAGTATTGATAGCAATTACTATGGAAGAATGTCATGGCAAATGGGCAAATGAAGTGGCTTGTAGACATCAAAGTAATGCTGGTTCCACTATCTCAAACCAAATACATGCCCCTTTTCTTCCAGCTCCCCAGATGGTCGTTGGCCAAATTTAGGTAATTACTTCTTGGAACCATTCTTCTAATTATTGTACTCTAGACCAGCATGAGTTGGTCATGCATTCAGCAGTAATCAACAAAAGTAAAGTGTCTTTGGGCTGGGGATGTGGCTCAAGCGGTAGCGCGCTCACCTAGCGTGATCCTCAGCACCACATACAAACAAAGATGTTGTGTCCGCTGAAAAACTAAAAAAAAAAATAAATATTAAAAATAAAAAAATTCTCTCTCTCCTCTCTCTCTGTCTCTCTTTAAAAAAAGTAAAGTGTCTTTAAATAGAAGTATATGTGAAACAAGATTATACATGCTCAACTGATGAAAGCAACAGTTCAGTATTGTATAATTCACTTTTTATGATGAGTTTAAAGAACATAATTACTATGAATAATGAGTTGATCATTTGGGTTTTTTAAAACTTCCAAGAATAGTACATATAAAAATCATTTATTGCCTCAGTAATTCAATAAATTATTTATTCAGCTTCTTATATTTTAGGCATTTTGCCAAAACATACAATGTTGAGTATCATATCCATTGGTAAAAATAATTGACATTCTTGACTTCACTGGACCTTATACATATATATATATATATATATATATATATATATATATATATATATATATATATATCATTTAAAAATAAGTGCTATTAAAGAAAAAGCAGAATGAACTAAAGCCTAATATCTGTAAGACATAATTTTAGATCAGTTATGACCTCACTAAAGAGATGCTACTTGAGCAGAGGCCTAAAGGGTAAGCAGCAATTAACAGCCAGTGATGATATAGAGGGTGCAGTATGCTAGACAAAGAGAAAACCCCAAGAAGTTTTAGATTTTTGGTAAGACAAGGCTAGACAAAATATCATTCCAGGTGCTGAATGGATTAGAGCACTAGAACCTAATGGGGAGACTTAGGAGATCCCTATAGTGATTTAAGAAAGGTGATGCTGGTCTAGAGGACTCAAAAATTTTGTCGGCTTAGCATTGTTTTTGCTATTCTGGGTCTTTTATTTTTCCATATGAATTTCATGATTGCTTTCTCTATTTCTACAAGAAATGCCGTTGGGATTTTGATTGGCATTGCATTAAACCTATAGAGAACTTTTGGTAATATCGCCATTTTGATGATGTTAGTTCTGCCTATCCATGAACAGGGTATATTTTTCCATCTTCTAAGATCTTCTTCTATTTCTCTCTTTAGGGTTCTGTAGTTTTCATTGTATAAGTCTTTCACCTCTTTTGTTAGGTTGTTTCCCAAGTATTTTATTTTTTTTGAAGATATTGTGAATGGAGTGGTTGTCCTCATTTCCATTTCAGAGGATTTGTCGCTGATATACAGGAATGCCTTTGATTTATGCTTGTTGATTTTATATCCTGCACTTTGCTGAATTCATTTATTAGCTCTAATAGTTTATTTGTAGACCCTTTTGGGTCTGCTAGGTATAGAATCATGTCATCTGCAAATAGTGATAATTTAAGTTCTTCTTTTCCTATTTTTATGCCTTTAATTTCTTTCGTCTGTCTAATTGCTCTGGCCAGTGTTTCGAGAACTATGTTGAACAGAAGTGGAGAGAGAGGGCATCCCTGTCTTGTTCCAGATTTTAGAGGGAATGCCTTCAATTTTTCTCCATTCAGAATGATGCTAGCCTGAGGCTTAGCATAAATTGCTTTTACAATATTGAGGTATGTTCCTGTTATCCCTAGTTTTTCTAGAGTTTTGAACATAAAGGGATGCTGTACTTTGTCGAATGCTTTTTCCGCATCTATCGAGATGATCATATGGTTCTTATTTTTAAGTCTATTGATGTGGTGAATAACATTTATTGATTTCCGTATATTGAACCAGCCTTGCATCCCAGGGATGAATCCTGCTTGATCATGGTGCACAATTTTTTTGATATGTTTTTGTATCCGATTCGCCAGAATTTTATTGAGGATTTTTGCATCTAGGTTCATTAGAGATATTGGTTTGCAGTTTTCTTTCTTTGAAGTGTCTTTGTCTGGTTTAGGTATCAGGGTGATGTTGGCCTCATAGAATGAATTTGGAAGTTCTCCCTCTTTTTCTATTTCCTGGGAAGTGTGAATCAGGCGGTATAGCGATACCAGACTTCAAACTATACTACAGAGCAATAGTAACAAAAACAGCATGGTACTGGTACCAAAACAGGCGGGTGGACCAATGGTACAGAATAGAGGACACAGAAACCAATCCACAAAACTACAACTATCTTATATTTGATAAAGGGGCTAAAAGCATGCAATGGAGGAAGGATAGCATCTTCAACAAATGGTGCTGGGAAAACTGGAAATCCATATGCAACAAAATGAAACTGAATCCCTTTCTCTCACCATGCACAAAAGTGAATTCAAAATGGATCAAGGAGCTTGATATCAAATCAGAGACATGCCGTCTGATAGAAGAAAAAGTTGGCTACGATCTACATACTGTGGGGTCGGGCTCCAAATTCCTTAATAGGACACCCATAGCACAAAAGTTAATAACTAGAATCAACAAATGGGACTTACTCAAACTAAAAAGTTTTTTCTCAGCAAAAGAAACAATAAGAGAGGTAAATAGGGAGCCTACACCCTGCAAACAAATCTTTACTCCTCACACTTCAGATAGAGCCCTAATATCCAGAGTATACAAAGAACTCAAAAAATTAGACAATAAGAAAACAAACAACCCAATCAACAAATGGGCCAAGGACCTGAACAGACACTTCTCAGAGGAGGACATACAGTCAATCAACAAGTACATGAAAAAATGCTCACCATCTCTAGCTGTCAGAGAAATGCAAATCAAAACCACCCTAAGATACCATCTCACTCCAGTAAGATTGGCAGCCATTATGAAGTCAAACAACAACAAGTGCTGGAGAGGATGTGGGGAAAAGGGTACACTTGTACATTGCTGGTGGGACTGCAAATTGGTGCAGCCAATTTGGAAAGCAGTATGGAGATTTCTTGGAAAGCTGGGAATGGAGCCACCATTTGACCCAGCTATTCCCCTTCTTGGTCTATTCCCTAAAGACCTAAAAAGAGCATGCTACAGGGACACTGCTACATCGATGTTCATAGCAGCACAATTCACAATAGCAAGACTGTGGAACCAACCTAGATGCCCTTCAATAGACGAATGGATAAAAAAAAATGTGGCATTTATACACAATGGAGTATTACTCTGCATTAAAAAATGACAAAATCATAGAATTTGCAGGGAAATGGATGGCATTAGAGCAGATTATGCTAAGTGAAGCTAGCCAATCCCTAAAAAACAAATGCCAAATGTCTTCTTTGATATAAGGAGAGTAACTAAGAACAGAGTAGGGACGAAGAGCAGGAGAAGAAGATTAACATTAAATAGGGATGAGAGGTGGGAGGGAAAGAGAGAGAGAAGGGGAAATTGCATGGAAATGGAAGGAGACCCTCAGGGTTATACAAAAGTACATACAAGAGGAAGTGAGGGGAAAGGGAAAAATAATACAAGGGGGAGAAATGAATGACAGTAGAGGGGGTAGAGAGAGAAGAGGGGAGGGGAGGGGAGGGGAGGGGGGAAAGTAGAGGATAGGAAAGGCAGCAGAACACAACAGACACTAGTATGGCAATATGTAAATCAATGGATGTGTAACTGATGTGATTCTGCAATCTGTATACGGGGTAAAAATGGGAGTTCATAACCCACTTGAATCAAAGTGTGAAATATGATATATCAAGAAATTTGTAATGTTTTGAACAACCAACAATAAAAAATTAAAAAAAAATTTTTGTCGGAACATAAAACTGGAGCTCACCTTCTCATATGTTGACATGGCATTCCGCTCCTCACAGAGTATATTTCATCTTCTCTTACTCTCTTTAGTCACGGCTATGACTTAAGGATCCATTCCTTCTTTTAAGGTCAACATGCCTGAATTCCAAGGGAAATTATTTCCAGTGAAACTGCAATTCATATTGTGTCCTATCTACAGATGAGATTTGCCTGTCTCCTATTCCTGACAGTTTCATTCAGCATCTTAGACTTGTTACGAACTGTCTTCCCAATGTGAATTTGCCAACAGTATACTTCTTCACATTTATGGATCCCCCACACCTGCATTTGTACATTTCAACCCATTTATCCTAATAGCCCTTTCATATAGGTCTGAAAATTATCTACAAATTATAAAACAAAGTATGGTATTCTGCATTTGTGACCATATGTTTATATATGTGTAGGTGTGATTAAAATCACTAAAGTATGGAGGATAGCCCTGAGCATTGTGTATTGAAGGTGATTCTGATCACAGCAAAATCTGAAGAAGCCATCTGCTTCCCTAATCACCTCCTCAGCTTCTATTATTATCTGACCTTAGTGTTTGTGCTTTTCTGTGTTTTACAAATTGCTTAGCCATATTTGAGAACCATATAAGCATCTTTGCTGGGTGTTATTTTCAATTTAATCCTCCCTTTTTTAATATTTATTTTTTAGTTTTAGGTGGACACAATATCTTTATTTTATTTTTATGTGGTGCCGAGAATCAAACCCCAAACATATTAGGTGGATGTGCTACCACTTGAGCCACATCCCTAGCCCCTCCCTTTTTTTTAAAGAAATTTAACTTCTGAGTAGAATGAATATATGTACGTTTTTATTTTCTTTCAAATCTAGAATCAGTATGACCAAAATATTATCTCTAAAAAAAAAACATTTCAGTCAGGTAATACTTTACCATGAAGACATGCCTCCATTTATTCATCCGACTTTTGTTATTCCACATCAAAAAACTATTAGCAAAGAGAAGCCCTGTGAATCTGTGATATGTGGGAAGACTTTTAATCAGAACTCAGAATTTATTCAACATCAGAGAAAAATATATGAATGTAAGGAGTGTGGGAAATCCTTCAGTCATGGCTCACTTGTTACTCAACATCAGAAGATTCACATTGGTGAAAAAGCCTATGAGTGAAGGAATATGGAAAAGCCTTTAATTATTGCTCAAACCTTAATGATCATCAGAGAACTCACACTAGTGAGAAACCTTATGAATGTAAAGTATGTGGAAAAGCCTTTACAAAAAGTTCACAACTTTTCCCTCATCTGAGAATTCATACCCGTGAGAAACCTTATGAGTGTAAAGAGTGTGGGAAGGCCTTTTCTCAACACTTAAGACTTATTCAGCATCACAGAATGCACACTGGTGAGAAACCTTACGAGTGTAAGGAATGAGGAAAGTGTTGAGGCCTTCAGCAGTGCCTCAACACTTACTAACCATCACAGAATCATGCTGGTGGGAAGTTCTATGCATGTAAAGAATGTGGAAAGGCCTTTATTCAGAGCTCAGAACTTATTCAACATCAGACAATCCATACAGATGAAAAACTATGTGAATATAACAAGTGTGGAAAGGCCTTTAATAAAGGCTCAAACCTTTTTTTAGACATCAGAGAATTCACACTGGTGAGAACCTTATGATTGTAAGGAATGTGGAAAGGCTTTTGTTAGTCACTCAGACCTTATTCGCCATGAGGGAATTTCATACTGGGTAAATGATAAGAAAGTAAGACCCTTTTGTGAACATTTATTTTTTAAAAAACATATAATGAAAATAAACCAGGAATGAAGGTTCCCTGTGTATTAAGTTTTCCAGGTACTGTAACAAAGAATCAAGAAAAATTTGGTACCTTAAAATAAAGGAATTTATTCTCTCACAGTTTTGAAGCCTGGACATCCAGAATCAAAGTTGGGGTTATAAGGACTTACAAAGGTTATGTGAAGAACTCTGAAGGAAAATGTGTTTTATGCCTTTCTCTCGACATCCCATGGTTTACAGGTGCATCTCTACTCTGCCTCCATCTTTTGCAGTCTCTCTATGTATCTCTGAATTTTCCCTAACATAGACACTAGTCATATTGTATGTCACCTAATGTATGATCCCATCATGAGTTGATTACATTTGTAAAAATCCTATTTCATTGTGAGATCACATTCACAGGTACCAGGGGTTAAGACATCACTATATTTTGGGGGTGGGGGGACATAGTTCAACATATAACACCTTGTGAAAGTATTTTGTCTAATGTATTTATAATTTCCTTTTATAACCTTCTGAATAAAATTTATTTTAAAATATAAATTTAAGGTCTAAATTGAACCTCCCTTCTCCCTGACCAAAAAAAAAAAAAATTCTCTCCCAAACTGCTTGGCTTATTCAGTGTTCTTTCCTCATTTTTCCCTCCTTAATTTGTTTATATTACCTTATGTTTTAGGGACATCTTTTTTATTGCTGTGACCTATTTTATTGCTGTGCTTCCAATACTGCACTGTAAGTTGTGTTACATAGACTCTTAACTCTTGAAAAAACTATTTTTGAAAGCAGTTCATTTTCTTTACTTTTTGGAACCAGAGCCTCACACATGCTAAACGAGCACTCAACCACTGAGCTACATCCCTAGCCCCCACCTTTTTTTGAGACATAGTCTCAATAAGTTGCCCAGGCTGGCCTTCAACTGACCATCCTCCTTGCCTCAGCCTCTTGAATAGCAGGAATTAACAGTAATATACACCTCACCCAGAATTGATTTCTTATTGTTTTTTTTAAGAAGTTGAGGAAAACAGGAATACAAAGAAAAATATAAAGACTATTTCAATGCTATTTTAATCCTGCTGACCAGAGATGACAGCTTTCAAATTATTACAACAGATCTTTCCAAACTTATAAAGTGTAATCATAACCCTGGTGCAGTGGTGCACAGCAGCCCAGGGGGCTGAGGCAGGAGCATCACGAGTTCAAAGGCAACCTCATTAATTTAGTGAGGGCCTAAGAAATTAGTGAGACTCTATTTCTAAATAAAATACAAAAATAGGGGATGGGAATGTGCCTCAGTGGTTAAGTGCCCCTGAGTTCAATCCTTGGTACCAAAAAAAAAAAAAAAAAAACCAGTGCAGGGCAGGGCTGTAGCTCAGTGGCAGAGTGCATGTGTAAGGCACTGGTTTTGATCCTTAGCACCATATAAAAATAAACAAAGGCAATCTGTCCATCTGCAACTACAAAAAAAAAATTTAAGTGCAATAATAATAGGCATGGTATATCATAATTTTCTTTTATCATGCCGGAATGTACCATGGGAGTCCAGTTTGGTGGTGCAAGCCTGAAATCTCAGCACATCGGGATGCTAAGGCAGAAGAGCCGAGCATGGTGACGCACACCTGTAATCCCAATGGCTTGAGAGGCTGAGGCAGGAGGATTGTGAGTTCAAAGCCAGCCTCAGCAAAAGCGAGGCGCTAAGCAACTCAGTGAGACTCTGTCTCTAAATAAGATACAAAATAGGGCTGGGGATGTGGCTCAGTTGCTGTGTGTCCCTGGAGTCAATCCCTGGTACTCCCCTCCCCCGCCAAAAAAAAGGATACTAAGACAGAAAGATCACAAGTTTGAGGCCAGCCTCAGCAACGTAATGAGATACTGTCTCAAAATTGAAAATAAAAAAGGGGGGGATATAGCTCAGTAGTACAGTATACCACTAGTACCCACTCAATCCCCAGGGATTGAACTCCAGCACATGGGAGTGGTGTTCAATACCTGATACCCCCAAATCAAAATATACCATGATTACTATTTCAGAAAATAGCATCTTTATCATTATTTTTAATGCTGTTATAATGTCTGGCTGTCAACTTGTGACAACTATTATGTTGTCAAATAACTACTGACAAACATGGTATACATTGAAGCTTTTCAATTATAAAAGTTGTCCTCTAAATACAACTGTAATGCTTTTTTAAAAAAATTATATGTGGAAATAATGAACATTTTTCCCTATAAAATCTTGCCAGTACATTTCCAATCCTTGTTGTAATCATGTTATCAGTTTGTTTTTTTCTTCCAGAATTTTTTAAAAAATTTATTTATTTTTTAGTTTTTAGGTGGACATAATATCTTTATTTTGTATTTTTATGTGGTATTGAGGATTGAACCCAGCGCCCCGCGCATGCCAGGCAAGCGGGCTACCGCTTTAGCCACATCCCCAACCCCCACTTCCAGAATTTTACTGTATGTACATACATATATGTATGTGTATATATGTAAATACTTATAGAGAAATGCAGTTGCTTTATAATTTTCTGTATAAATATGTATGGATATATACTATTGTGTGTGTTGGGTTACTCAGAAGTAAATGAATTAAGAAATGCAAAGTGTTGGGACTGTTTCTACTATGTAATAATATCTAATGAAAGTTATCCAATACTGATATTAGTAGCTTTTATTGCTATTATTGTTTGTGGAAAAGATTTTAACAATGCTATATACCATGGTTTATATCAGAGAATTCATGATGAGAATTTTAGAAAAGCTATTCATTATTTTGTAGAAAAGTTGCCACTGATTCAGGAAACAGCTGTCTGTTGCTATTCTCTCAATCAACATGGTGGCATTCATAAAAAAAGAGCGGCACCATGCAACCAGTCTTGGTGGATTGGGAGCCACTGTTTTCAAAGAAGTGCTGGAAAGGCTGATTCCCCTGCGTGGGGCAGAAACCAGAAAAGCCATGGACTGGGCATGAGGCAGGTTTCTAGCATTGGGTCTCCCATGTGCTGGAGTTTGGAAAGAACATTGATAATGTTTTGGAATAATTTTTTAAAAACTTTTTTAGTTATAGATGGACATAATACCTTTATTTATTTATTTATTTTTATGTGGTGCTGAAGATTGTGCCTCACATGTGCTAGGCAAGCGCTACCACTGAACCACAACCCCAGCCCTGGGATAGTTTCTTGATTCAGTAGGAATACATCTCCTTTGATGTGGTCTCCAACATTCCAGGCACATTCCCTGTCTTAGGGTATTTGCATTTGCTGTTCCCTCAGCCTGGAACAATTTTTTCCCAAAAGTTGCATTATTAGATCCCTCACTTCCATCAGGTCTGTATGCAAAGGTCACATTTGAAGACTTTCCTGGTTACTGTATATAAAATCTCATTCCCCTATTATTTAATATTCCCTTGTCTTATTTATTTTTTGCCTTTTTTTTGGTACTAGGGATTGAACTCAACCACTGAATCACATCCCCAGTTCTTCTTCTTTCTTCCTTTTTTTTTTTTTTTGTAATTTATTTAGAGACACAGTCTCATTGAATTGTTTAGTACCTCACTATTGCTGAGGCTGGCTTTGAACTCATGATCTCCTGCCTCAGCCTCCTGAGCCTCTGGAATTAGACGTGCGCCACCATGCCCAGCTTATTTTTTGGTCTTGACAATTAATGTTTCCCTTCTGTTTTCTACTCTCCAGATCCTAAAAGAGTGCCTCAATCATAGAAAGCACTCAGTTTGTATTTATGTATAAATGAATATATTAATTCTATTTAGTGGAAAATTTGCACCAAGTGTGTCTGAATGTACAGTCATAAAGCCTAGCAGATACATGTTTCCCTGAGAAGGTAGTAGGGTCTAAGATGACCCCCACTGATCTCAGCTGACTGGTAGTCTGAAAACGGAAATTACTCACAGAAGTAGAGTATAATGGTGATTCAGAGGCTGGAGGGTGGGGAAAGAGATGTTGGTTAAAGGGGACAAGTTTCAGTTAGGATGAATAAGTTCTGGAGATCTGTCAGACAGTGTGGTGACTAGAGTTAATGTATACTTAGAAACTGCTAATAGATTAGATCTTGATTGTGCTCACCATACAAGATGAGGTGATGGATATATTAATAAACATGATTTATTATGTCACAATGTATACATATTTCAAAACACTGTTCACTATATATAATTCGTCAATTATAAATTAATAAAGCTGGGGAAGAGGTGGGATGTGATGCACTGAGGATATATCACTTCTGTGGTATTATGATTTGAATATGAGGTGTCCTACAAAAAGCTAAGGAGACACTGTAGCAATGATCAGAGGTGAAATGATTATGACAGCTGTAGCCTAATTGGTGGATTAAACTATTAATGAATTAATAATCTGAAAGGACTTCTGCACTGGTTGGTTTTTGGCAGGTGGGGCATGGCTGAAGGAAATGCCTTTTGGGGTTTATATTTTATCCCTGATGCCTCCATCTCTCTCCTTCCTGGCTACCATGAGCTGAGCAGCCTTCCTCTGCCATACCTTTCTGCCATGATGTTCTGCCTCACCTCTGGCTCAGAGCAATGGAGTCAACTGACCATTGATTGCAACTGAGAAATGGTAAGCCAAAATAAACTCATATTCTTAAGTTGTTCTTGATAAGTATTTTGGTCATAGCAACAAAAAGACAACTATTAATGTGGTATATAATGTATAACCTTAATATAATAAACTCACATTGAGAAAGATGCCACAAAATAATTGGCCAGTATTCTTCAAAAAATATCTAAGTTATGAGACAAGACAATACTGAGGAACAGTTGCATGTTGGAGAATAAAGAGAAGTAGCAAGTAATGTGGGACCCTGGACTGGATGTCAATCTAGACAACATTTGAATTCAAGTAAGGACTAAAGTTTAATTATGATTATTATATTAATGTTAATTTCCTTTTTCAGAAATTCAACTGTGGCTATATATTAATATAGAAGAAACTGGGTAAAAACTAAGAATTGTTTTGTTTTATTTAGTACCAAGCATTGAACCCAGGGGCAATTAACCACTGATCCACATCCTCTGACCTTTTCATTTTTTATTTTGAGATGGCCTCACTAAATTGCTGAGGCTGGCTGCAATCCTCCTGTCTTAGCCTCCTGAGTTATTGGGATCATAGGCATGTGCCACTGTGCCCAGATTATAAGAATTATGTTGTAATGTTTTTATAAAAGTCAAATTATTTTAAAATAATATTTTAATTTTTTTAGTCATCAATGGACATTTATTTATTTGCAGTGCTGAGAATCGAACCCAGTGTCTCACACATGCTAGGCAAGTGCTCTACCACTGTACTACAACCCCATTCCTAAAAATAAATTTAAAAAAAAAAGATATTACTTGGGGGTTTCTCAAAGCCTTTCTTTTGCTCTTCAGATCTGCACCTTTCCTTTTATCCTCTTGATGTCCCCAGGATTGAGTATGAGGAAAGGGAATAGATCAGGCCAATGTGCCATCTTGTCAGAAAATAGAAACATTTTCAATGCTTCATGTATTTAGAAATGTCTTTCCTCTTTATTTTGTTTTACAAATTACAAATGCAATATATGTTAACAAGTAATACAAAACAAAGATATACAATGAAATAAGTACTTATATTCCCCTTCTCCACCAAGGTAACCAATGCTAACAACTTGGTTGTCTATCCTTTCACAATTCCTTGTTCATGTAAACATATACATGCATATATACACATAGGGGAGGTTATTTTTTATTTATTTTTGACAGTGCTGGGGATCAAACCCAGGGTCTTGTACATGCTAGGCAAACACTCTACCACTGAGCTACATCCCCACTCAGATTTTTACTATAAAAATAGAATCTCATACACTATGCAGTTTGTCCAGTTCACTTAACAATATACCATAAACATCTCTACATATGAGAGTTCTAGCTCCCTTTCCCTATTCCTATACCCAAATTTCTTTACTTATTCACACATTTGAGATATACTTGGTTCGGTCATTTACATGGTTTTCCTTTTGTGTCCCTTTTCCCCCTCCTCCTTCTCCTCCTGATTCGCCATAAGCTGCATGCATTACCCACCCCACAACCAATGCAGTCTTCCATAATTTTTCCATGCATATAAAATCGTACATAAACATACATGGATACATGTTTATCCTTTAAAAACAACTAGAGACATTTTGTTACTCATTTACAAAAAGGGTCATATTTTATATACTCTGTATCTATCCATCTTTTTTTTTAACTGAACATTGTGTAATTCCATTCAAGTCCACTAGCGTAGTTTTAATTTGTCCACTTTATTGCTTGCATAAACATTCTATGTGATGGATATTCCTTCACCCAATTTCTCCACCAATAGGGCATTTATATTGACTCTAGTGATTTTTTTTTTTTTGTCATGAGGAACAATTTTAAAATAAATGTTCACTATTCTTTGTGTATTGGAGCATATGTGTGTGTGTATGTGTGTGTGTGTGTGTGTGTGTGTGTGTGTATTTGTTTGTTTGTTTGTACTGGGGAATGAACCTAGGAGTGCTTAACCACTAGCCACTCCTGGCCCTTTTAATGTTTTTATTTTGAGACAAGGTCACCTTGAACTTGAGAGCCTCCTGCCTCGGCCTCCCAAGTCACTGGGATTACAGATACCACTGCACCTGGATGGGACTTTTACTTCTAAGAAGATTCTCCAAATTGACAAAAGTATTTTAAGTTTTAGAAGATATTACAATATTGTTTTTCAAAAAAGCAATTTGAATTGCTTTTTGAAATTTAAGTTTCAAAAAAAAAAAAAAAAAAACTATATTAAGAACAATCTTTGTTCTGAAAGCCAAAAGCAATCTTGAATAGTATTATCTCATTCCAACTTTAACCTATATTTCCTAAAAATGATTGAAGCTAAACATTTTTTAAAATATTTTTTTAGTTATAGTTGGACACACTACCTTTATCTTATTTATTTATTTTTATGTAGTGCTGAGGATTGAACCCAGTGCCTTGCATGTGCTAGGCAAGGACTCTACTGCTGAGCCACAACCCAAGTCCCAAAGCAAGCATTTTTTGATAGTTCATTAGCTACTATTCTCACAAGTGTATTTAATATTCTTGGCCATGTCAATTTGAAAAATCCTTTCTCCCTAATTACCTCTGAAAATATTTCCCCCAATTAATTACCTATTGATTTTGTTGGCCGCATCTTTACTATTTATTTAATTAAATGCAGTGCTGGAGAATTGAACCCAGCACCTCACATAAGCACTCTATTCACTGAGCCACCACCCCAGCCCCTTTTTAATGGCTTTTAAGTGTCCTATGTTAGTAAAGTTAATCTTTCTGAACTGCTAGATTGTGTGGTCTCTGACTTATTTTAAGAATTTTTAAAAAATATTAAATCTAAACCCACCTGGAATTTGCTTTTGGATATTATTTGTGCTATTGATCCAACTTTTTATTTTTCCAAATTGAAAGACAATCGTGCCATAATTCTTTTTAAAAAACTAGTTTTCCACCCCCCTGTGGTTTGAGAGTATATGTTTTCTACACATGAAAATTCATATACACCAAGGTCTACTAAATTTTCTATTCTGTTCTATGGATATATTTTATTTATCTGTTCCCTTGCCAATAGTTCATTAGCATGATTTCATGTTGGCTTCTGGTAACTGGTGGACTGGTGTGCCATATTCATTAGTAATTTCATTAGCATGATTTCATGTTGGCCTCTGGTAACTGGTGTGCCATATTCTTTTTTCATATGGTTGTTCTCTAGATTCTCAGGCTTTTATTTTTCATATTAAATTTAAGATCATTTCACACATAAGTAAAAAATCATTTAAGGCAATTCTAAAAAAACATATAGTTAATAGGTGTTATATTGTTAGTAGACAGAACAGCTCTTGATTTCTGTCATCCTACATTCTTAGAAAATTACCTTAAATTAAAACAAATAAAATCTCTTTAGTTATTGGTATCCAACCATATCATCAGCAATCAGGGATAGCTTTACCTTTTCCATTGTTTATATTAAATATTTTTCTATTGCCATCACTGGAATCTCCAAGACAACATTAAACTACTGATTTTAAAAATATGACTTCAGCTTACCATATACTATGAGACTTTGTTAAAGAAATCCTTTTAAGTGGTTACTCTTGGTTACAATTTAATTTATAGGATATAAGATTAAATGCCTTTTTTAGAATTTTTTTTAGTTGTAGATGGACATAATACCTTTATTTATTTATGTTTATATGGTACTGAGAATCAAACCTCACATGCAAGGCAAGTGCTCTACCACTGAGCTACAACCCAGCCCCTTAAATGCCTTTTATCATCTATTGATAGTTAAGAGTCTTCTCTTTATTAACCTTATTGATATATTTCCCATTACTGATCTGGCTCTACATTCTTGGGATAACTCTTACAAGGTCATCATATTATATCATTCTTTAGGTATATTATAGCTGAATTCTATTTGCTGTAATTTTATTATTTCTATATTCATGAGTAAAACCAATAAGGAGTTTTCTCTTTTCCAATTATATCGACTTCATAAAATAAACTGGATTATACAATCTATGGATTGAAATATTGTAAAAACACTGGTAATGCTTTCTTTAGAAGAGTGGACAGAATTAATCATGAAGTTATTTGGGCCTGAAGCATTCTTAGATTATAAATCCTTAATCACATTACCAAATTCTTCAATGGTACTTGTTATATCAAGTTTTCTATTCCTCCTTCCTTTCTCCCTCCCTCCCTCCCTCCCTCCCTCCCTCCCTCCCTTCCTTCCTTTCGCACCAGGGATTGAACCAGGGGTGCTTAATCACTGACCCAAATCCCTAGCCCATTTTATTTATTTAGAGACAGGGCCTCATTAAGTTGCTGAGGCTGGCTTTGAACTCTCGATCCTCTTGCCTCAGCCTCCCAATTGCTGGGATTATAGGTGTGTACCCATGCCCAGCTACAAGTTTCTATTTCATATTGCAATTTATATAACATATAGTTTGCTAGAGAGGATCCATTTCCTTTATTTTAAAAACATTTTTATTTAGAGTTATACAAGAATCTTTTTATTACTCTTTTAATCATGTCTATATCTGTGATTATATCTCTTTTCATTCAGATCAGGCAATCATACAGGGAGGCAAATCTTGAAAAGTATGGATTTCAAGTCCATTTCTTTTCTTATAAGGACAACATGGCAGCTCAAAGAAGCAGATGTTTTTAAAACACTGGAATGATGGAAAACTTGGAGTACAGTGTCCAGGACAATCACAAGGAAAGGTATGGGGGGAAAAAGTGGATGCTGCATCAATTTGCAATAAAAAAAAGAAATTCCACTTAATTGATTTCTGTGTAAAATATTTCTGAATTCTAAGACCTGTACAAAAGGTGTCTCTTATGCTAGGTGTGGTGGCACATGCCTGCAATCCAAGCAACTCTGGAGGCTTAAGCAGGAGGTCAAACTCAGCAATTTAGCAAGACCCTGTCTCAAAAAAAAAAAAAAAAAAGTAACCCTTCTAAGTTGCTGAAAGATATTTTTAATTAGTACCAAGAAAATAAAGTGTCAATTATAACAGGGCAACACTTGTTTTGGTCAAATATTGTACCCAGTAATGAACTTTACAAGTGTTTTGTTTATACAATGTCAGGATGGTAAACTATTCCTTAGCTTTCATTTTCAACATAAACAACCACACTTTCAGTATAGTTTGTAATTGGCATCAAAATACATTAAAAACATTGCTTTATTATTCAGAAAAGGGGTCAATAACAACTGCTTTGCCATTTATGTTTATTACAAACAAGGCAGAGAAAATGCAGCTGGTGTAATATATTAAGAGTTCTCAAAATAGTTGGGCTGTAGTGTTATTATTTTTTAAATTGTTAACACAATAAAAGATACTGGTGATATTTAAAATGGAAAATTTTGGTAAAATGCACTCTAATAGACTGTGACATAGGGTTTGACAGTCATGATTTATATTAAATTCACATTTACAATGCTAAAATACAAATAGTTTTTATTATGCAGCTCGCTGAGGAATGTACCATATATACTTCTAAGTCTCTTTGCATACATTTTGTGTTCTGCTTGCATTCTATCTAATAAATCTTTAAACTTTTCTCTGCCAGAGTAACCATGTGTATATATCATAAAGTATTTTCTCTAACCTTTTCTATATGTTCATATCAAATTGGAGCATGGTTTCCCTTGTAATAAAACTCTTTTTGTCCAAATTCATTAAATTGGTAAATTTCTCCTACAGTTGAATTCCTCCAAACCCAATGAAACTCTGTGTCTTGCTCAAGGCTTTTCCACAATTATTAAATTTTCATTCCTATAGGCATTCTTCCTAGCATGAATTTTCTGATGTCTACTGAGGTTTGGCTTCTGATAGAAAGCTTTGCCACATTCATTACAACCATAGGGTTTTTCTCCTGTGTGAGTCCTCCAGTGTTTATTGAGGCATGACTTCTGGCTGAAACATTTTCCACATTCTCTGCAACGATAGGGTCTTTCCCCTGTGTGCATTTTTCGATGTACATTGAGATATGATTTCTCACCAAATGACTTGCCACATTCACTGCACACAAAGGGTCTCTCTCCTGTATGTGTTCTCTGATGTTCTGTGCGATGTGACTTCTGGGTAAAGGCTTTACCACAAAAAAAGCATTCAAAGGGTCTTACCCCAGTATGAATTCTCTGATGCTTAATAAGTGTTGACTTATGTGAAAAGGCTTTCCCACAGTCAGTGCATCCATAAGGCTTTTCCCCCGTGTGACTTCTCTGATGCCTAATGAATTCAGACTTGTAGCAGAAGGCTTTCCCACACTCACTGCAGACATGGGGTTTCTCTGTAGGTGGAACCCTCTTTGGTCTGTACACAAGAGAATTGGTTGTTGCTGGTTTATACATAACTGCTGGATTACAGCTGAGAGCTTTCTCACACAGACGGCAACCCCAGGGCTTTTCTCCATTAGATCTTCTATCATGGTCTGTACGCTGTACCAATTTCTCATATCCATAACATCCATCTTGCTTTTTTGTAGAGTTTTTCTTACAACAAATCAAGTCTAAATTATGGTTCAAGCTCTTTCTACAAGAATCCCAGTTATTAGGGTTTTGAATTGAAGAAAAAAGATCAGTGCTCAAAAGTGGTATTTTCTCAAACTTATTACATTCATGGGGTTTTCCCGTGGGCAGTATTTTCTTGCTGATGAATGCACCTTGCCCCAGAAGCACATCTTGCTGTCTATTCCTCTGGATATTAACTGACAAGAAGTCTTCTGTAGAAAGTACAAGTGAATCATCCCTTATAAATGTCTGTACTTATGATCTGGAATAAAACTTTAGAAATGCCCTCAAAATTTAAAGGATTCACAGAACTTGAAGAGACAGAATGAATGATATCTGAAGAGCACAATACAAGGGAGAAGAGTTCTAGGAGTGGTGAATATTGGGAACACTAGCACAAATAGAGGGGAGTACATGCAGAGAAATAATTCCAAAGAAGATGGGATGATGCACAGCAGGGGTTGGCAATGAGGGCTTTTGTTTTGTTTTGCTTGTTTGTTTTCTGCTGAACTGGGGATTAAACCTGTTACACTCTACCACTGAGCTATATCCTCATCCCTTTTTGTCTTTTACTTTGTTGAGACAATGTCTCCATAAGTTGCCCAGGCTGGCCTTGACCTTGTAATCCTCCTGCCTCAGCCTCCTGGGTAGCTGGGTTATAAATATATTGGTGGCAATCATGTTCTTTAAGAGCCAGACAGTGAACATTTTAGGCTTTGTGGACCATTGGGTCTTTATCACAATTAGTCAATTCTCCCATTGTAGCAGAAAAATACGAACCATATGTAAACATATGACTCTGGCTGTGTTTCAATAAAACTTTATTCACAAACATAGATGGCTGATCTGTAGGCCATGGTTTTCTGAACCCTGCTATAGAAATACAGTTAAATGTTGTACAGAACCTTGCTATTCAACACAAGGGTCTTTAAGGGGGCACCTTTGGCCTTATTTGGGAGCTTGCTAGATATGCCTATCTCAGACCTTACTCCAAATCTGCTGAATCAGAATTTATTATTATTTTTTAAATTTTTTTTTAGTTGTAGATGGACATGATACCTTTATTTATTTTTATGTGATACTGAGGATCAAACCCAGGGCTTCACATATGCAAGGTGAGCACTCTACCACTGAGCCCTAGAATTTATTTTAGCAAAATGCCTAAACGACTAACATGTCAGAGTCTGACAAGCATGGATACAGAAGTTATCAGAGTTTATCCTGACAGGCTAGCTAACTATAAATAGCAAAGTGCACTAAGGATACTGTATTTTAGTAATCTGTTTCTTTCCTAATCTTATTATTTTTTATTTTTATGTGTAAAAAAATGGATATTCAACACTGCTTAAGAAGTCCATGGCACAAAAGCAATTAAGAACCCCTGACTTAAAGGCACGCAGGCATGAGATAAACTGGACATGATTTTAGGAGATGTCAGTGAAAAATGGGGAGAAAGCCATTTCTATAGAAAGAAAAAAAACAGCATATGTGGGAAGAACAATCAGAATGGTAGAAGAGGGAGACTCTAAATGGGCACACACAGGTATGGTCTGGGATGAAATACAAGGTGAAGCTGAGTGCTGCGGTGCACGCCTATAATCCCAGCTCCTTGGAAGACCGAGGCAGGATTTCAAGTTTGAGGTCAGCCTAGGCTATCTGGCAAGATTCTATCTTTATAAAAATTTTTGGTAAAGCACCCCTGGATTCAATCTCTAGTATATATATTAAAACACACACACATACACAAAAGGAGGAGGAGGAGGGGGAGGGGGAGGGGGAGGAGGGAGGAACGCAAGCAAGGCGTGAGGAACAGCTAGGACAAATAATGATGACCTTAGTTTTTTATATACAAAGAACAGGGTAAGTGGGCACTCCTGTGGAAATGATCTACAGACTGGTAAAATGGGAGCTGGATGAGGGTACAAAAGGCAAAGGAACCAGTTACGTCGTGTGGTCTCAGAATGTATGAGTTCTTTAAAGTGACATGACTAGGAAGAGAATCAACTTATGAAAACCAGGAAAGGCAGCCCCTTGGAAGGAGAAGGCTGGATGTAGAGAATACAGAGCACTTAGAAAGCAAAGCTGATAAGGCATATTTTTTGTGGGATTTGCAGTTATAAAATTCTCAAAAGAGGGAGAAGAATAGTTGGTAGCCAGGTCATCTTGGTTTCAGGAAGATGGATGGGCAGTTCAATGAAGCAGAAATACACCCCAGAGGACACCAAGTGTAGAGGTCAAGAGCAGTGGTTCTAGAACCTGATGACCTGGATTCCAATTCTTGTTCTGTCCCTTACTTGTATGTTCTCTTATCATTCCTGATTTGTAAATGGGGTAATAAAGTAACCTGGGTTCACAGGTGTTGTAAGGGTTCAATCAGTCGATCCATGTGAAGTGCTCAGAGCAGACCACAGCACATGGAGAACACAGGCTGCCACCCAATAATTCTAATGCTGTACTGCTACTGCAACCCTGCAACCTGATGGGAGTAGTTAGAAAATGTTTTGAAGAGAAATACTAAAATTATTAGTTTTTTAGTTTATATAATATTTAATTCAATTGTGTAGTTAACGACAGCAAAATATAAGTGGTATAAAGAGATCTAGGAACAGAACAGAGGTCCCATTCAGGGCCTATTCAGGAATTGTCTCTTGCAAAACCCATACTTGTTTGTTTGATTTTTTTTTCTTCTTTTCTTTTTTTTGGTACTGGGGATGGAACCCAGCAGCTTTGCTGCTGCATTACATCCCGAGTCCTTTTTATTTATTTATTTCTTAGGGCCTCACTAAGTTGCTAAGGCTGGCCTCGTTCTTGCTATCCTCTTGCCTCAGCCTCCCAAGTTGCTGGGAATACAGGCTGTGTACCCCTGTGCTTGGCTAACCTCCCCTACTCTTGTGGAGAAGCAGTACTTCAGAGGCATCCCTAAAAGTGGGTCACCAAGGGGCTGGGTCTGTAGCTCAGCAGCAGAGTGCTTGCCTAGCATGCGTAAGGCACTGGGTTCGATCCTCAGCACCATGCAAAAAATAAACATATAAAATAAAGGCATTGTGTTTATCTACAACTACAAACAATTAAAAAAAAGTGGGTCACCAGGGCTGGGATTATGGCTTAGTAGTAAAGTGCTTGCTTAGCACATGTGAGGCACTGGGTTCAATCCACATAAAAAAACTAAATAAACAAAGTTACTGTTTCCATCTACAACTAAAAAAAAAAAAAGAAAGAAAGAAAAAGAAAAAAGTGGGTCACCAACCCTTAATGTACCATGGGTATTGTTGGAATATTTTACATTTAGAAAATTCTGAGGGTTAATTGTAAGTAGTTAAAATGGGCCCAGTTTGCTGGGTGTGTTAGTGTATTCCTATAATCCCAGTGACTCAGGAGGCTGAAGCAGGAGGATCAAAAGTTCAAGACCTGCCTTAGCTTTAGCAAGGCCCTAAGGACTTAGCAAGACCCTTTCTCAAAAATAAAACAAACAAAAAAGGGGTTAGAGATGTGGTTGAGTGGTTAAGTGCCCCTGGGTTCAATAACCAGTACCAAAAAAAAAAAAAAAAGGACAGGGCCCAGCTCATCCCATGTGGAGTTCCCTGCTTCCTCCTCTGCAATCCCATACTCTTCCATCTATAGGAGTACTTCAATTTGAGTTCAAGAAGTAAGGAAATGAGGGGTAATAGACTGTGGATACAGCAGGCAGATCTCCAAGGCATTTCATTGAGAAAGTGTTAGAACAGAGAGCAGGAATGCAAGAATCATAGAATTATTTGTGAGAACACCAGAATGTTTATGACACATGAGGGATACATGACCTCAACAGATAGACCAAGGATTCTGGATGAAGGGAGACGGACCAAGCACATAAGGGCAGAGCTGAGATTTAAAGTGGAGGCAGGAGGAACACACCCAGATATAGTGTGGGGACACATGGAGGTCAAAGTGTCATCAAGAAGGTTGAGGTGTTCAGAAAAATGTCAGGCAATACCCTAAACAAAACTTTAAAGGTGCCGGCTTCCCATGGTACCCCTTCTGCTAGAGTTATCACACTTACCCTGACAATGGCAGCCCGGGCACACTGCCTCACAAATCCATGGTGCTTCTTCCTGCTCCAGCCTGAGGATCACATCTGGTTTGGTGCCTTCATAACCTGTTCCAGGAAGATAACCCAGGCTTTGGGCTGAGCTCCTTGGTCTTCAGAGTCTCTCAAGCAGCTTTGAATGCTGCACAACAAATGCTCTTGGGAGGGAACTGTATACTCATCCAGAACCAATGGAATTAGTAATCTAGGATGATTGAAACTCAGGCCAAACCCACTGAGGCAACACAGCACAAAGGTTAGAAATGCCTTCTGTAGCCAAGCTGCTGGGATCAAATTCTGGCTCCACTGTGTTCCTGGGGGGTGACTCTGGGCAAATCAGTGCACTTCTCTGTGCCTCGGTTTCCATTTGTGCAAAATAATGGTACTTAAAAGTACCTACACCTCATAAAGTTTTTTTAAAAGGTTTATTTCCAATCTTTTCTTGCTCTCTGACTTTAGGCTACAGTGTGATGGGTACAACTAACATTTTTTAAAAATCCAACATTCTGGCTTTCAATGCCACTTCACTATGTAGATAAAGAAATACTGTGGAAAAGTTAAAATATAATGTTTAAGAAGCTGACTAAATCTATATGCTTTTAAAATGCTAGTATTTGGGTATTTTCTGTAGGAATAGTTCGACTGAAGTTATTTTCAGAACTGTCCTCTGGTATTGACTACTAGAAGGTCAAGAAGCACTTCTACTGTAGTTACAAAATGGTATCCTGCCAGGTCTGGTGGCACATGCCTATAATCCCAGCAACTCAGGAGGCTGAGGCAGGAGGTCAGCCTTGGTAACTGAGCAAGTCATGTATACTCTGAATTGTATAATGAAGCTGTTCTTACCCACTGAGACCAGGTTACTATAGGTCTCCAGCATTACGTCCCGATATAGGGCCCTCTGAGCAGGATTCAGCCGGCGCCACTCCTCTTGGGTAAAGCCCACAACCACATCTTTGAATGACACAGGTCTCTGCTGAAGCTGAAATGACAGTAAATTATGTGGAAAACTGTTGGTGGAGGTGGATGGTGTTGACTTATACTTCTCACAGGTCACAGCTTATCAAGGCCATCTACCTAGGATGTCCTTTACATTCCTACCTTTGTGCTATATTTGGTGGCAAAGATAAAAATCATGTTGGAAGCCACCCGCCCATTGTCATTCATACTTTGAGTCAACAACCCACCATGTGTGGCCTAGTGCTGGCTGGTGGGAACACAGTGATGGATGATTCCTGACCTCATGGGGCTACTGTCTGGCATAGGGAGAACAATTTGTAGAATCATCAGCATGGAAGTGTCATGACAGCTGTAATGGCAGGACACCTATGCTATAGCATGCAGAGAAGGAACTTTTCCGGGTCTGGTTAAGCTTCAGAGCTCAGGGCTGTGTGGACTTGAGTCTTCTCTACAGGAAGTGAAGAGCACCCCTTGCAGGGAGCTGTGTGAACAAAGGCATGGAGGCAAAACAGTGATTTTAAAGGTGGCAAGTTACTCAGAGATATGGGCAAAGTACACAAAGGCCTTTGAGTGATGAGATGATGGATAAATGTGTGCACAAAGCACATCTGGGAGGACATGGGTGAGTGACATGGTGTGATATAACTCTAAGCAGACTGGAAAGTTAAGGTGCATATTGTATTCCTAGAGTAACCACTAGAATCATAATGCAAACAGGTACAGCTGAAATAAAGTGGAGTTCTAAAAGATGTTTAATGAGTCCATACAAACACACACAAAAAAAAAAGAAAAAGAAAAGAAAAAAGAGAGAGAGGAAGAAGAATTAGAAGAAGAGGAGGAAGAGGGGAAATAGAAATAGAAGATGTACAACCCTATAATCCCAGTGACTCAGGAGGCTGAGGCAGGATAATCGCAAATTTGAAGCCAGCATCAGCAATTTAGCCAGACCATGTCTCAAAAAATAAAATGGGGGTGGGGTGGGGTTGTAGCTCAGTGGTAGAGCACTTGCCTAGCATGCATGAGGCACTGAGTTTGAGCCCCAGCACCACATAAAAATAAAACAAATGAAATAAAGGTATTAAAAAAAGAGTATTTAAAAAAAACTAAATGAACTGGGAATGTGGTTCAGTGGCTAAGCACCCCTAGGTTCAATCCCAAGTATCACAAAAAAAAAAAAAAAAAAAAAAAGTAGGTAGGAAGATTATGTTCTGGGGTACTACTGCATAGCAGGGTAACTATAGTTAACAAAAATGTACTGTATAGTCAAAACAGCTAGAAGAGGGTTTTTGAACACTTTCACCACCAAAAAATGAAAAACATATGAGGCAATGTGTACTTTGCTGTTCCTGAGTCAACTTTGTTTTAAGAGAGTTGGTCTCTTGTTGCTCATTTTAGGTGAACATCTAACATTATGTATGTGGATTACAAATGACAGGGATTTAGAACTTCCTATGACTCTGACAACAATAGCAACACTGTCATATCATTGGGGAGCAAAGGACTCCAGAGTTTTTGCATGGGAAACACTAATGAACCTCTACATTAATCTTATTTCTGCGTTTATTATTGTTAAGAACTCTACCATATTACTGCTTCTCATACCTTGGGTGCAAGGATCACCCAGAGCCATTTAAAAACAGAATCCCAGGACCACCCATAGAAAACCCTCTCCAGGAAGTCTGGGGTGAGGCCTGCCATTCTGTATTTCTAACAGCCTTCCAAGGAGATACACCTGGCCACTCTGTAAGCAGCAGCATTGTTCTGCCTCAGCCTCTCAGGAAAATGTCTTCATAAAGAAGCACCTTGAAAAGCTAGCTTTCCCCTAGAGATATACATGTGCTTCTTCTTCAGGAGCAATGCAAACCAAGCACTAATTTGTCTTTGCCTTTTTGTGGAACTCCAAGGAAAATCACAGTTACTGACCTCTTCTTGGATTCTTTACTTTGTACATCTGTATTCCAAACAAGAAATGTTCCTTGCATTGGTGCTCATAATATCAAACTTGAAAACTACCTGAATGTGCATTAAACCAGAGACTAGCTAAGTCAGTCATACCCCATGTATTCTCTATGAAGTATTATATACCTGGTTAAAAAAAAAGTTGTTTTAAGTACTAATACTATGGGTATAGCAGTATGTTTAAGTGTCTTTTCATCATGTTTACGTGTAGAAAGGGGGCTGTGGTATTTCACCCAAATCCTCCTGAAAGACTGGATGCTGCAGGCTCGAAACCTTTCTGAGATTTATCTTTGGCCAGTGGGAACTTCCTACCACAGTTCAGGAATATATCCCAGCTCTACAGTTTCTTTTTTTTTTTTTTTTTTTTTAAAGAGAGAGAGAATTTTTTTTAATATTTATTTTTTTAGTTTTCGGCGGTCACAACATCTTTGTTTGTATGTGGTGCTGAGGATTGAACCCGGGCCGCACGCATGCCAGGTGAGCGCGCTACCGCTTGAGCCACATCCCCAGCCCTACAGTTTCTTTTTGTTTGTTTGGTAGTACTGGGGATTGAACCCAGGACCTTGAGCATGTCAAGCAAGTGTTCTACTACTGAACTACATCCCCAGACCTTTCTTTTTATTTTATTTTATTTTTTAATTTTTAGACAGGGTCTTGCTGGCCTCAAACTCCCACCTCTACTGGTACGACAGGTGTACTACCATGCCCAGCTACCACCATGTTGTAAGATCAGCTCAGGCCTCTGTTTAGAACTCCCTCTGCCTGATCCTGCTTTCTTCACTGCCTCAGGGGAATTCCAAGATCCCCCTCAATAAACCCTCTGTGTTAAAATATCCATCTCCAAATCTGTTTTCCTGAGAATCAGCCCATGACAAAGTGTCTATGCGTATAATGGGTACATTGTTTTCTAGAACACTTTCCCCAAGAAGGGAAATTTGGCCACTTATTATCACACTCACCTGGTACTCAATCATTTTCTGCTGTTCTTGGAAAAAGAGTGGAAACCTGTGAAGGTAGAGACGGGGAGGAAGAGGATGGAGGAAGAATAGAAAACAGCTGTGAGGATCAGATCTGACTTGGAACTTGCAAATTCCCTATGTAAATCTTCTGTGTTTTAAATCACTGTGGTAAAAAAATAAAATGGTTGCCATTCAAGTCAGAATGTGAACGCATAAAAACAGAACTTTTAAGGAGGAAAAGCTTCTACTAAAAAATAAGTAGAAGTTTAAAAAAAATACCCTTAAAAATTAAATAATTAGATCTAAATGTATTCTGAACAAGGGATAACTTATAAAAATATTACAAAGAACTCTGCCACGCGACCAGCGCAAGCTTCATAAAAGAAGGTTCGATGCATAAGAAATTGCTAGTGAGTTTTAAATTAAAGAGTCAGACTCTCATTACCTTTAACACAGCTCCAAGACTGCTTCTCCTAGCTCCCGCCTCCAGCCAACTAAAGTGGTGGCGAGGTTTAAAGAAGAGACTAGCAAGAGAGGGACATGCCAGGGAGTGAGCTTTTATTGGGGAACAAAAAATTCAAGGGAAAAATCCCATCCAATGAAGGTTAAGGGGGGCAGCATCCAAGGTCAGGGCCGGCCATTGGGTCTTCAGGTCAGTGGCCAGGCACACCTCTGCACGGACAAGTCCTCGGACCTGGGAAAGGTGTGGGATGGCTTTAACACAGCTGTGTCTAAGTGCCTGTCACCCAGCCAGGGAGGTAATTCAAATCACGTGCGAGGATGGCCTCCCACAAAGAACCCAAAGAAAAACAAACTCACTGTAAAACAGTAAAATATACTCAAAATATGGCCCTAAATAATTAATGGAAGCTATACCTTGTTATCCATTTAGTAGATTATTCAATGTGGTCGTAAAAATAATTTTAAGGGGCTGGGGTTGTGGCTCAGTGTTAGAGCGCTTGCCTAGTATGAGTGAGGCACTGGGTTTAATCCTCAGCACCACATAAAAATAAAAAATAAAGGTTATTTTGTCCACCAACAACTAAAAATCAAAAAATTTTTTTCTTTATTTTCAGTGCTGGGGATTGAACCCAGGGCTCTGTGCATGCAAGGCAAGCATTCTACCAACTAAGCTGTATCCCCAGCCCAAAAAAACAAATATTTTAAAAATATAATTTAAAAAAATAATTTTCAGGGACTGGGTTTGTGGCTCAGTGGTAGAGCACTCGCCTTGCATGTGTAAGGCCCTGGGTTCGATCCTCAGCACCACATAAAAATAAATAAATAAAATAAACATATTATGTCCAACTAAAAAAAATATTAAAAAATAATAGGGGCTAGGGTTGTGGCTCAGTGGTAGAGCACTCACCTAGCATGCACAAGGCACTGGTTTCAATCCTCAGCACCAAATAAATGTAAAATAAAGATATTGTGTCCACCTAAAACTAAAAAATAAATATTTAAAATAATAATAATAATAATAATAATAATAATTTTCAAAGCCAGGTGCAGTGGCATAGTCCCAGCTATTCAGGGGGCTGACACAGGAGGATCACTTGAGTCCAGGAATACAAGTCCAGCCTGGGCAATATAGTAAGACCCTCAACCGGAAAACAAAAATAAAAACAAAAAACAATTTTAAACATAAAACAATTATGTTGTTTTTAATCCAGATGTTTAAGAAATACTATGACTTGACAAATTTTAAAAGAAAATGGCAAATTATAGTTTGAGAGTATAAACAAATATTTTCTGATGAACCTGAATGTTTAATTTTAGAACTGTGCTAAAACCACCAATATAATAAGGTCTAAGTTTTCAAATTAGGTTTTTGTGGCCATTCTCACTGAAGTGATCTAGAAAAGCCTAATATTCCCAGCTAGCATCCAAATTATGAACTCTACTACTAATTTTCAACAAATAGAAATGGAGCTCCTTGGAAAATGGCTGATTATACATCTGGAACAAAGATACAAGATATACCTCCACAATTTTGAGCATCAAAAAGCAAGGATACTACCTCAGTGGGTGGGTCATGGCAAGGGACACAGGAGCTAGCCATAAGAGACTCCAGCCATACAAGAATGAGTGTTAAGACTGGTCATATCTACTGAAGCTAAACATATGAATATCTTATGGTCTGGTGCTTTCATATGAATGCACATGTCACAGAATTTTAGCCTGTAAAAACTATGAATTTGTAGTGATATTTAAAAATCACAATATTAAATCCAATATTTTTTTTTTTTTTAAAAAAGAGCTCTGGGATTGATCACTACACAAAAGGAAGGTGGGGAGGGATGGAAGAAAGAAGAGACACTAAAGTGTCAATTAAAGGCAGCATGTGATCCTGATTGGATCCTGGAACAAAAAAAGAAAAGTAGCTATAAAACGACATTATTAGCTGACATGTGAATATAGACTGTCTTACACAACAGCCTTAAATCAATGTTAACTGCTTGGTTCTGAAAACTGCTGGCTATGTGAATATTCTCATTCTTAGGAAATACACACTAAGGTATTTATGGGTAAAGGAGCATCATGTCTACAACTTAACTAAAATAGTCGAGGTAAAAAAGGATAAGAACCTCGACTATTTTAGTTAAGTTATACTCACACACACACACACACACACACATCAAAAAGCAGTCACATGGGCTGGGGTTGTGGCTCAGTGATAGAGTGCTTGCCTCATACACGTGAGGCACTGAGTTCGATCCTCAGCACTGCATAAAAATAAAATAAATGTATTGTGTTCACCTACAACTAAAACAATATTTAAAAAAACACAGTCACATATCACAGAGAGCATATCACACACATATCTCTCACATACACACACACACACGCATACACATAGCTTTATCTAGATGAATCTATATGAAGGATACGTATGAGCCCTATACATAAAAGATACAAAAGTAATATTCTTTAAAGTTTTCCAAATAAAAATAATTTCCAAATAAAAATAATTTTTTAAAAAAATTACAGACAGTAGGTCCACAGATCCCGCTACTACCATCATTCTGAGGTTTCAGGGATTTTTCTGCCACTGGTTCAAGACAGAATTAATTCCCCATACTCCTTGAGGCCAAGTGAAGTGGCACAAATGACAAGTGGCCACATACCATCCCGTACGATGATAGAATGAAAAGCTAGACAGATGTGCCTCTGAAAGAACATGCCTATCACATCTACAATGTGACCATGGCCTTCCCTGACTCTCCCTCACTCTTAGTCTCCCTGGATCTTGGGGTCAACTCTTCTCCCATCATTTAGCCACAGAGGTTCCATGGAAGAAGGAAAAGAATAACATCCTTACGTTGGTTCTTGCTTCTAGCTCAGGGATGATGCTGTTTCCTTATACCTGGCAGGCAGACTTTGCTCTGGCAAGAAGTCTGGGATTGCTGTGTGTGATGGCACATGTCTGTAATTCCAGTGGCTTGGGAGGATAAGGCAAGTTCAAAGCCAGTTTTTGCTAAGCAACTCAGGAAGACCCTGTCTCTAAATAAAATATGAAAATGGACTGGGAATGTGGCTCAGTGGTTAAGTGCTCATGGGTTAAATCCCAAGTACAAAAAATAAAGAAAGAAAGAAGTCAGCCAATCCCAGTTGCTTGGGAGGCTGAGACAGGAGTATTGCAAGTTCAAAGCCAACCTCAGCAAGGTGAGGCACTAAGCAACTCAGTGAGATCCTGTCTCTAAATAAAATACAAAATAGGGTTTGGGATGTGGCTCAGTGGTTCAATGCCCCTGAGTTCAATCCCTGGTACCCCCCCCACACACACCATAAACAATGTCTTGGACCTTGTTGACCCCTTCATATGAGGATTTTTGTTCCAAATTTCCTGTTCCTAGACCAGATGGGATCTTTTACTTGGCCTGCCAACCCCTGACAGTTTCATCTCACAACATTCACTCACCCTTAGCTGCAGACACTGGCGGGGTCTTCTGCAGGGGTGGACGAATTTCTGTGGCCCTGAAGGCTGTCAGGAGCTGGATAGCCCTACTGTCCAGCAAGATGGCAGGATCCAAACATCTGCAGGACACCTGGGAACCTGAAAATAAGCAGATCCCTTGGTGAGTATCAGCCAAGTCTCCCTCCCCAAATATTTCCTGGGCCTCAAGGGGAAAGCCTGCAGAGACCTGTGGAGAACACAGCTGAGTGATAGTTCTGCTCTGGATTTGAGTATTTCCAGAAAGACCTGAGCCTGGGAGTGACAGACACAAATTTGAAGCCAAGAATTTCTCTGATTGCTGGAATCTAGGTCAGACACTTTGCCTCCCTAGGCCTATTTCCTTATGTGTAGAAATAGAAACAGGCTGTCAGGTGCTAGACAGCCTGGGTTCAAATGCAATCTCTAACATTTATTGGTGTGTGACACTGCATGAGCTACTTAGTCACTCTGTGTCTCAGTTTCCCCATTACTTACTTCTTATTTTTCCCTTCTTTGACTTACAATGAGAAAAAAAGACATTTTTCTCATATATTGTCCACTTGCCTCTCATAAACAATCTATTATGTTCTTTTTTGCTCACTTTTTGAAACCAGGGATTGAACTCAGAGGTTCTTAACCACTGAGTTACATGCCCAGCCCTCTTAGTTTTTTATTTTGAGACAGGGTCTCATTAAGTGGCTTAGGACCTTGTTAAGTTGCTGAGACAGCCTCAAACTTGCAATCCTCTTGCCTCATCCTTTGGAGTTACTAGGATTACAGGCATATGCTACCATGCCTGGCTGTATATTCTTCTTTCTTTCTTTTTTTTTAAATATTTTTTTAGTTGTAGTTGGACACAATACCTTTATTTTATTTATTTATTTTTATGTGGTGCTGAGGATCGAACCTAGTGCCTTGCACATGCTAGGCAAGCGCTCTACCACTGAGCCACAGCCCCAGCCCTCTTTCTTTCTTTTTTTTTTTAAGAGAGTAAAACTTTATTTTAGGGCTCAAAGTTTCAGAGGTTTAGTCCATAGACAGCTGACTCCATTCTTTGGAGCCAGAGGTGAGGCAGAACATCATGGCTGAATAATGTGGTGGAGGAAAACAGCTGGGAACATGGCACCAGGAAGCAGAGAGAGAGCTGTCCTCACCTTGACAAAATGTAAACCCCAGAGGCACACCTACCTCCCAATGACCTACCCTCCTCTAGCCACACTCTACCTGCTTATACTCACCATCCAGCTAATCCCTACCAAAGGATTAATGCACTGGTTGGGTGACAGCTCTGATAACCCAATCATTTCACCTCTAAGTCTTCTTGCGTTGTCTCACATGAGCTTTGTGGGGACACCTCATATCTAAACCATAACATTCCAGCTCATACCTATCTCTCAAGGCAAAATACATTTAGTCCATTTCCAAGAATTCCCATACAGCTCCAGGAT